>NC_041709.1:12550832-12850832 GCF_900700375.1 Denticeps clupeoides | reverse complement strand
GATCGGCCCTTTAAACACAAGGAGAACTTTTGCATTCGATATACAGTACAGGCCAAAAGTTTGGACACACCTTCTCATTGGTAGATTCTCACTGAAGGGATCAAAACTATGAATGAACACATGTGGAGTTATGTACTTAACAAAAAGTGGAGACCTGACCTCCACAGTCACCGGACCTGAACCCAATCGAGATGGTTTGGGGTGAGCTGGACCAACAAGTGCTAAACACCTCTGGGAACTCCTTCAAGACTGTTGGAAAACCATTTCAGGTGACGACCTCTTGAAGCTCATCGAGAGAATGCCAAGAGTGTGCAAAGCAGTAATCAGAGCAAAGGGTGGGGTACATTGTGGTCCTAGTTGGTAAATATTAGTGTCCTAAAGTAAAATTGCCATTAATATATAACCATTATGGTTTATGGTGGATGAATCCTAGTCCTTCACTAAAATTATTTTTTGAATGAAGAATGGGGCAGTGGTGACCTAGGGAAGCGGAAGTGTTAAGGAAGCGTTCAGAAGGTTGCCAGTTTGAATCCCGATCCACCAAGGTGCCACTGATGTGCCACTGAGCAAAGCACCGTCCCGACACACTGCTCCCTGGGCGCCTGTCATGGCTGCCCACTGCTCACTCAGGGTGATGGGTTAAATGCAGAGGAAAAATTTCACCTGAACCCAATCGAGATGGTTTGGGGTGAGCTGGACCAACAAGTGCTAAACACCTCTGGGAACTCCTTCAAGACTGTTTCAGGTGACGACCTCTTGAAGCTCATCGAGCTTCATTGAGTGTGCAAAGCAGTAATCAGAACAAAGGGCGGCTATTTTGAAGAAACTAGAATATAAAACATGTTTTCAGTTCACCTTTTTTTGTTAAGTACATAACTCCACATGTGTTCATTCAAAGTTTTGATGCCTTCGGTGAGAATCTACCCATGTAAATGGTCATGAAAATAAAGAAAACACATTGAATGAGAAGGTGTGTCCAAACTTTTGACCTGTACCGTATGCCTCCATCCGGGCAGTTTTTAATGGCAAGTTGCCTTCGTATAGTGGGAATCCTCGTGATGGTGGTGCTGGTCTCTTTTTTCACTTTCGATCGTCTCCTCCACCGGACGGCAGCGATGTTCACCACGCCGGGCTCCGCGCTGCTGCCTGACCGCCGGGAAGACGCGCCACAGGTCTCCGGCGGGAGCCGCCAAGCCCTCTCCGCCGCGTTCGCCGCCGAGGAGCCCGCGGGGAACCGGTCGTGCCGAGAGCAGGTCCTGCAGCTGAGCCCCGCGGGCTCGCTGCTCGTCGGGCTGACTTTAGCGATCATCACCGCCGCCACGGTGATGGGCAACACTCTGGTGGTGATCGCGGTGTGCGTGGTGAAGAAACTTCGGCAGCCTTCGAATTACCTGCTCGTGTCCCTGGCGGTGGCGGACCTGTCCGTCGCCCTGGCTGTCATGCCCTTCGTCATTGTGACGGACCTGACGGGGGGCGTGTGGCTGTTCGGGGAGGTTTTTTGCAACATCTTCATCAGCATGGATGTCATGTGCTGCACGGCCTCCATCATGACCTTATGTGTGATCAGCGTGGACAGGTAGGTTTATTTGCAGGCAGTATTTGCCTCCGGGGATCAGGAGTTATTGTGGAATAAGAGCGCGTTGTAATGCTGTTGGAGCAGTTGTTGGACATGCAAGGTGTGTTTAGCCGCTGGAGGTGCAGCCTGGTATTTACTGCTGAGGGGTGTGAAGGCACAGTCACTTGAGACCAGAAGGCCTTTTGTTTGGTTTTGAAATTATTGATCTTGAAATCTATTAGGATAGCAAAGTTGTGAGACAAAAAAAAAAGTGAAGTGATTGCCACATGTGATACTTAGCAGCACAGCACGCAGTGCACACAGTGAAATTTGTCCTCTGCATTTAACCCATCACCCTGAGTGAGCAGTAGGCAGCCACGACAGGCACTCGGGGAGCAGTGTGTGGGGACAGTGTTTTGCTCAGTGGCACCTCAGTGGCACCTTGACAGATCGGGATTCGAACCGGCAACCTTCTGATTACAGGGCCACTTCCTTAACCGCTAGGCCATCACTGCCACCACTAGACTGTGGTCCACACTGTGGTCCTAGTTGGTAAATATTAGTGTCCTAAAGTAAAATTGCCATTAATATATAAACATTATGGTTTATGGTGGATGAATCCTAGTCCTTCACTAAAATAGTTTTTGAATGAAGAATGGGGCAGTGGTGACCTAGGGAAGCAGAAGTGTTGAGGAAGCGTTCAGAAGGTTGCCAGTTCGAATCCTGATCCAGCAAGGTGCCACTGAGGTGCCACTGAGCAAAGCACCGTCCCGACACACTGCTCCCTGGCGATTGTCATGGCTGCCCACTGCTCACTCAGGGTGATTGGTTAAATGCAGAGGAAAAATTTCACTGTGTGCACCGTGTGATGTTCTGCTGTGTATCACAAGTGACAATCAATTCACTTTACTTTTTTGGAGGCTTAATCCACAAAATAAATGCTATTAATGCAGCTGTGTCTTCGTTACTTCATGTGTGGCATAGATGCTATATTCATTCTAAACGGCAACAATCCCTACATTAACATGGAGACGGACAATGGAGGAGTTGTAGGACCAATTCAGATGATGAATTTTTTGTGTTCACATTTGCCTTATTTTCAAAAAGGAGACATGCAGCTGTCGAAGAGCAAACCACTTGAGATGTGTCCTCAGTGTGCCTATGTCTGGTCCTGTCCAGAACCTGGGATCAGAAATCACTTGCGACCAGATGAAAATATCTAAACTCATTGGGAGCTTAATCTAGATCAGAAAAATTCACTGAAATTTATTTCTGTTTTATTTACAGTTATAGTCATGGTGTTAAAAAATTTAAGATTAATTCATTGTAAAATGTACAATTATTATTTTTATTGAATGACAGTGATTTCTAGTTGTTTTTCTTGTATATGTTTGTAGGCTGCATGTCCAAAGCTGCTGCCATATTTATGCATCAGTGAATCTGTGATATAGTTTGACTCTTAATCTTAATCCTAGATGTACTTTAACATGTTCAAGCATCTGTCAAATTTCACAGCCAGCGTTTTGACTCCCTGTGATCTGTTTTTAAGATCAAACCACAGCAAGCATGATATGGTCAGCCTGTCTTTTCTAAAACACTCTAAAATACACTTTTCCAGAAGGTGGTGATTGAACCACCTCTACAGGAGCAATTAGATATTTTTTAACAAAAATAAATAAGTCATATAGGGGGTCTGTGGGGTCTGCAGTATGTTTAAGACCACAGAGAATAATTGTAAATGCCAAGTGAAACATGTCAAAAGGCCTTACAATCCGGCCCCCGAAGGATTATCATTCGACTGGCTTAATATGTTAACGTGACTGCAGTCCAGGATTGCATAGAGGTGGAATCATTCGATTTTTACAGTTTCCATGGTACTGCATCACAGTAAGGTCAGCAGAAAATATATGAAAGATGCTTGGATTAAACCAATATTCCTCTGATGAAGTGTAGAGTCTAAAGGGTGTATTGTGTGATTCTGTTTTTCAGTGTGTATGAATGCATGAGCCTATGAATGCCCAATCGGGGTATTATTACGCTGCCATCACGCATGAGATGAAAGCATTTGTTCTTGGGTTTAGTGGGCAGAGGGAATTAGATTGGGTCTTCAAGGAACTAGACTACTATAAACTTGTACTCCATGTCCAGTGAAAGACAGATCAGTATTAGAGAAAAAGACGAGGGGTACTTGACATGCAATTAAAAATATTTTTTTTCTCTCAATGTGAAATCTATTAACGGCTGTGATGACTGGTTAAAATTGTAGGAGTGTGTTCTCCAGTGTCCTTTTGTTCCTTTACTGTGTTTCTTCAGCCTCAAATATTTGTAACGCTGTGAAGTCTGAGCCCAGGCCAAACAGAAATCTCTACAAGTGATGTTTAAATGCATGTATAATAGAGCTCTTTCAGTTGAGAAAATGAGTGGTGATTTCTGGTTCTACTTTAAAATGTTTAGTAATACTGAAATGACAAGTAAACACGTGCCTCTAGTATTTATGATATGGCACTGGGTAAAGCGCTGCATCTGCATAATAAACTGCACCCTGCGCTTGTATAAACATTTATGACTGTGCTCTGTTGTAGAGGGATGGACCAGGAGAGCAACTTTTGGAAGTTGGTATGAAATAGTGTCTTCTTCTTGCAAACATTTTATCTTTTTAATCCTCCTCAGGCCCTGGGTCTGACCTTTAGTCACCAGACTTGACAACACACATTACTCTAGACTAGGCTACATTGCACAATAATATATAGGTTTTGACAGAAAAATGAGAAACGCCTACGGGGCAAATGCCTTCCCCGGATCCACGTGGATGACTTACAGCCACAATTAATGAGATACTATGGAGCTATGTGCAAAATTACTAAGTCTTGGTGCACAGGGCCTATCCCCCAACATTAATATTAATATCTGTGTTATTGGAAACGAATACCAGCCCTCGAAAGAGTAGTTAATGTAGTATTTATCAAAGTCCTGAGGAGGTTCGCTGGGCTGGTGTCAGTAAGATTATCATTTGGGCGATTGTCTGGAAAATGAAACAAAAATGCTAATAATAAAATTTCTGTAATATTTGCACTTTTACTTGTCCTAGCATTTAAGATGGGATCATGTGGAACATCATTTCATTTCAATGTATTTAAAAAACTGCAGACATTTGGAACATGGTTACTAATTATGTTTCTTTATGTTATTTTCAATAATTTTATTGAAATTCAAAACGAATAATACATAAACATTATTTTATTGATATGTTGACACCCATTTTATACATTTAAATATTTGGTGCAATAGTTTTGTCTGAATGCTTCAGAATGTTGGAGTACGTTGGAGTACGTTTTAACAAGTGAGCCTAGTTTTCTGTGTCCCGTGCAACACGTGGTAAGTTTTCAAACTGCTTGTATGGCTTTTGTCATAACTGTCTATTGAACTACGCAGTAGTAAAGCACAACAACTACTACTTACTACGGGTGGTAGTAACCTAGCGGGTAACACACTCGCCTATGAACCAGAAGACCCAGGTTCAAATCCCGCTTACTACCATTGTGTCACTGAGCAAGACACTTAACCCTAAGTTGCTCCAGGGGGACTGTCCCCTGTAACTACTGATTGTAAGTCGCTCTGGATAAGGGCGTCTGATAAATGCCATAAATGTAAATGTACTTACATGTCACACTTGTTCATAGTTCTGACCACTAGTTATGGGGATAAAGTTGTGTTATCATAGAGAATAATCAATTTCCTTCATTTTTACATGAACCTAGATCCTCTGTTTCAAGAGAATTTGCTTTCATTGTTCCCTTAGATATTTGGGAATTACACAACCTCTCACCTACCCTGCTAGACAGAATGGGTGGCTGATGGCCAAGATGATTTTTGGCGTGTGGCTGGCATCAGCTTCCATCACGTTGCCTCCATTCTGCGGCTGGGCCCAGAACATCAACGCTGCCGGGGTGTGTCTAATCAGCCAAGATGTGGGCTACACCCTCTACTCCACTGCTGTGGCCTTCTACGTCCCCATGGCTGTCATGCTGATCATGTACTACAAGATCTTCCAGGCGGCCCAGAAGAGTGGCACCAAGCACCGCTGCCCTGCCCTGACCCTGTGTCAGCATGAGGTTTCGAGGAAAGCTGCAGCAGTGACAACGGAGGGTCTTGGGATGCAGGGACTGAAGCTTGGTCCCTCGGCAGAGCGGCGGAACATCTCCATCTTCAGACGGGAGCAGAAAGCAGCAACCACGCTTGGGGTGATTGTTGGTGTCTTCTCGGTATGCTGGTTGCCGTTCTTTGTTTTCACGACCGCCCGGCCGTTTTTCTGTGGGGTGCTGTGCCGCTGTGGGCCTGCATGGGTAGAGCGTACGCTGTTATGGCTAGGCTACACCAACTCTCTCATGAACCCTTTCATCTACGCCTTCTTCAACCGGGACTTGCGCTCCACCTACAAAGACCTGCTGCGGTGCAAATACCGAAACATCAGCCGGCGGCTCTCTGCCAGGGGAGTGCATGAAGCTCTCAAGGTTTGAGGGGGATTTGTGTTCACTTATTTCAGAACATCTTTACCTATTGTAAAACATGATCATCCAAGTGGTTTTACTTTAGGGACCTGTTTCATAATTAACAATCACTCCTCAATTTCCTCACACAACTTCCACATCATTAATTAGCTCAAGTGAACTTCATCAAGTAAGCCGAGGCATCTAGTCCACAGAACAAAAAGAGTTCTAGGACCAAAATGTCCCTGAAGCCATTATGACAGTTTAAGATTTCCACTATGAATAAACTTGCGCGTACACTTAAATACAACTAACATGCTACGTAGAAATTTGCTTGTGGAGTTCATTCACAGGCATCTAAATCATCTGATTTACAAATGTTCATTTTATGTCATTGCTTTTGGTGTGTTATTACTTGCCATCTGTGTATCTTATTATGCAATTTGTGTTTATATGCAGAATATTGTTGCTGGCAGTGTGATATTATTTTAAGTGCTTCTCCAGAGAAGGAATCCGGATTTTGTTTCAACCAGTCAGTTGGGTAGTGAAACCGGCATGTTCTGGTTTTGTCTGGTTGATTTGGTTTTATGCTTGATGTGACTTAATCAAAAAAACATTTCATTAAGGAATTATCATCATTTATCAATACAAATAAATTTTAGATTAAATGAAAGTAGTGTAGATTAGATTAATAGATGAACTGTGGTTCTGGATTTATGGCTTCATAAAAATAATTTACTTGATATGTAATATAAAAGATAAATGATACGATAACTTATCTACATACGTTTTAAATAAGACAATAACACAATCTATTTGATTCAAGCTGCTGTTAGAATGTGCTTTTCTGTGCTCTGGTAACTATGCCTTGACTCCTGGAATGAGAGCAAACTGGTAATGTCATGCTAAATGTTTCATATTATTGTGTTGAACATGTTTTAATTTCTGTATGCTGTTGGAGGCCTCTGAAGACATGATAAATGAGGAATATTATGGAAAGTGATATTCAAAGGTACATTTGAGCAGTTATGCCTGAAAATATGAATATGTGTAATCAATGAATGAAGAAGAAGGATGAATAAAGTAGCAGATGTATACTGTGCTTATACAGTTTGTGGACAGTTTGAAATCCACACAGCGTTGCAGCATTGTACCAGTCCAGTAGAAGTGCTATTGGAAGTGAGGCGTGTGTCGATTAAGGAGCCTTATGACTTGAGTAAAAAAATCTCCTCTTGGATCTCTCAGCTCTGGTCATAAGGCCGCAGAACCATTCGGACAAAACAGAGAATTACTGGGGTGAGAAACGTCTTTGATGATCCTGATTGCGCTGGTCCTGCAGTGCCTCTTTTAAACATCCTGTAGGGAGGGCAGGGCAGGGCAACACTCTCTGCAGGGCTTTACGGCCATGGACATGGTCAGGGTGCTCTCAGCATCAGCTGTGTAGACGGACACAGAGGTACGTGAAGTTGCTCGCCTTCTTCACTGGAGCATATTTGATGGATGAGTGAGAGCACTGCTGTTTCCTCTGTTCATCTCTGTTGATCTGATACAGGCCATTAGCCTGGAATCACTTTGCCAACTTCTCCATTCCCTTACTGCATGAGATAATGTAGTAGCAAATAAAACTGAGCACTTTAGTGTCATCATTTACAGCATTTATCAGACAATCAGTAGTGACAGGGACAGCCAGGGTTAATTGGGACAATGGTTGAGGGGTTTGAACCCATGAATTTGTGGTCTTCTGGTTTATAGGCAGGCATGTTACCTGCTAGGCTACTATCACCAGAATCCTTTGATGATGGAATAGGAGCTGTGAGTAGTCCCAGTAGTCCCAAAGTAGAGGGAATACACCTGGAGGCTCAGTCCTGGTGGAGTTCTAGAGTTGATGGTGGTAGAGCTGGACACTCCTGGGGCCCAGGACCCATGTACACAGCTGGTTGCTTAACCATCTCCTACGTAACAAGTTTTCAATGATTTGGTGACTGAACTGTAATCATAAACTCTTAGATGAAAGAATATTCCTTTTGTATCTGTGGCTTACTTATGACGTATGTTACATATGTTCAGTTACAGCTAGTCTAAAGTGTGTCCAAATTATTCCATGTCTTCACAAAGCATTACAAAGCATTGTGTATTTGCCCTGTAACAGTGTATGCTAAACCTCTTCAGACTGTATATAAGTCATGTTCTGCTCACCAGAATATTTGGCACGTGAAGTGATCTAGCTAAAGTGACAGCAGCTAAAGGCCGTGATATTTTGGGCAATAAGTGATCAGTCCTTGATGAGCTGGAAGCAGGTGAAAAGATAAAATAAGATAAGAGAGGATAATCCTTTATTAGTCCCCCAAGTAAGACATTTGCATTGTCATGGCAGATAGTGGACAGTAGAAGAGCAGCAGAAATAAATAGGACAAGCAGCTATGCCAAATAGACACAAGCAAGGATCTATCAGGATTTGCCAGAGTGGATCAGCCGGTGTAGTTGTTTTTATTTATTTAATTCTAATATTTATGAATAATTATTTAATTCTAAATATCTGTCTTACTTTGATCAAAGCATAAATACAAAAGCGAGTCTCTCATTTCTAACTCATTTTTACAATACGCTCCTTGTAGTGTGGCTGTACCTGGCTTAAAAGGGTAATCAGGCAATACCACTGCTGTGGTTGTGGTATACGTGGTGTGCAACAATATTTCCAGTATTAACTAGTGATCACAAGTAGTATGCATATGAACATATGCCGAAGCTTTCCCAGAGCATCTCATCAGAAAGAGGACTAGTACACTTTCTGCAAACTGCCATACCACTATCCAAATATGACTCATCAGACCTGGACGTCTTCCTCCATGGTCCAGATCTCATGATCTGGATCAGATGCCCTGACCCAGCATCACAACTGTGCGCTTGTGCTCAGTTCCTTACACTTGTCTCTTTGTCCTGCTTCAAGAACTTCAAAGTTGAATGTTCAATCGATGTTATTCACTTATCCTGTCAGTGGTTTATAAAAAGCCCAGTGAGAGACAAGCTGTGAACATAAGGTCAAGCAGAGATTCACAGTTAGTGAGTCATCAGTACCATGTAAAATACACTCTTCACACTTTTCCAGGTCTTTTGTCCTAAATGCATGTAAGCTCTAACCACATTTATTGTTAAATGTCACATTTTTCTCCCTCAAGTGAATATTCCGAATGTTATGACAAACCCTTTAAATTTAGACTGAAGTCTTTAGCCTTTATCTTCTATAAAGGCCTGATGGGCTTGAAGTTATATTTATTAAAGTCAATGTGACAATCACATAGGTGAGACAATAAGATACAGGACGTGGTCTAAATGACATAAGGCAACTGTAGACTGAGATCAAAATGTCCTCAATTTGTCTTTGAGCGCATTGTCACAGCGCATCCTGGGACGACGGGATATACCTGAGAACAGCTCCCAGAGCACCGCTTTGTGGGCCACGCCCCCTTGATTCCACGCACCTGACAGACGTCTTTCAGCGTGCCTGCATCGGCGCTCCGGTTTCCGGTGTTGCACTGCCAACCTGACAGACGAAGGGGGATGTCCTGGGTGGAGTCGGTGTGGCTTTGCGTAAAAGGTTTAAAGAGTCAGGTCACGTTCCTGGTCAGTGTGGGGTCACTCTGGGGTTTTGTTATCCTGTTTCTTTTTGTGTTTCAGGTTTCCACCCCCTTGTTTCCACTTTTATTTCTTGTGGCACAAATCCGCGCCTGGATCTAAGTGACAAAGATAAACAGAAGAAATTTGGCGAAGGCATTCAAACGTACAAGGTGAAGCCTTCTGTTTGTCTAGATAATCTGTTTATTCTACTCCTCATAATCAAGAGACACAGCCTTGTGAACATGAATTTTCCAATATATTGCAGCATCTTCACAGATGAACCGCAGCTGGACAACAGAAAAACATTTTTTATTTGCAGATCATCGTTGAAGATCAAATGATGAGTTATGGACACTGCGATTGTGTTAACAACATTCCATAATTTAATCAAACGTGAAGCATCCATTGATATCCTACCAAAGCAGGACATGTAGAAGAGCATACATGTTTGTGTTTAAACAAAATCCGCGTGACTCCATTGCTCCATGGTCCGGTTCTGACCGGCTTTTGTGTTTATTGAAGGTGCCTTGAATGCAGATCAGCATGGGCAACCGGACCGGTCTGCGTCTATAAAGCCGCATTAAACAAAAATGAACTACTGTGTGTTCTGACACCTATTCTCTCTTGGATTGGAGAAAATGGGCCAGTCTGCTCTCCCCACATGCATCAGTGATTCTTGGCTGCCTGTAACCCCGGCACCATCTCTCCTTCCTTGGGCCGCTGGGAGCTGCAGTTTTGGAGATGTGTGTGAGTGTAGAGGGCTGGAGATACTGTCAACGTCAGATGAGATCAGTAATTATCAACAATATCTCCTGATGCCAGTACTAAGCACCAAGGCATCCATTCTGTGACCATCACTGCTTCTTCAACAGCCACAGGACATAATCTTCGGCATTACTGACCCCATGTGTTCAACAGACCAAATTACCTTTTGCACAAAGACCGTTTAACCATTTGTACTCAAACAGATAATATTTAATATATGTTTATATACCAGAACACACACACACACACACACACATATATATTTTTGTGTGAAATTGACTGTTCAGGGTCGGGCAGTTACTGAAATATTCATGATTTCCATTTTAGCTACAGAAGAAAAGTGTGAGGACTGAAAAGTCGGTTAGCAGCAACTTTCATAAAGCAGAGAGCTTGGATGGACTTGCTGTTATCTTGGAGAAGAGATACACACCGATGTGAGGAAATCGACTGATGAGTCGACTGATCTGTTGAATGTGTCACAGCTTTGGTGTGTTTATCAGAATGGTTTTTGGAGATATGAGCTCCACTACAAGCCAGTTGTCTCCCTCTAAGCTAATTTCCATCACAACTGATGGTGCTCCAGCAATGGATGGCTGCACTAGTGCTGCCTGAAATAAAAGATTTCCTGAATCTTTCCGATATGAAAATGTACAGCTAGAGAACAACCTTTTGGATTTAGCGTACTGAACTTCTTAATGAGCATAATCTGGAGCTGCAGGGTAAGGTAAATCATTTAATCAATGTGGTCAGTTCTGTGAACTCATTTAAAATCAGACTACAACTGCTGTCTGGTAGGAGGCTGAAACGCTGTGACCTGCGGAACGTTCTTCACAAATCAGGGAAACAACTTGGGGCAGCTGGACTGTTCACATTATAAGGAAAATCAGACCATCTTGTCAGAATTTGATTGGGAATATGATTGTCTTCATAGTTCGGGTTCTAGTGAACCTGAACTGATTACTTCATGGTAACCTGAAAGCACGTTGTAAGTCGCACGTTGTAAATGCCACAAATGTAAATGTAAATGCATTGAAGTCGCTCTGAAACAAAGATGGAGGATCTGTTAATTATAGCAGTGATTATAAGTTGATTATAGCTTCAACTGTATCAATTGTATCATCTTTCCACACTGGTAAGTGTCAGTAACACTACGAGGTGTCAGGTGTGTCTTGACAGTGAGATGGCCGGAGATGGGCCCCGACCAACCATAAAGTTCCTCACATTATTCAATGTTCTTGAATATTAAATATTTCATTTAGCAGTGTTTTATAACTGTATGATCTTAAAGAAAAAACCTTATGGTGGCTATTATTATATTATCTTTATTTAATTGATACATTATAATAATGTTAATTCATGTATTCAAAGGGGTTTGGAACTAGTCAATGTTTAGTACTTCTATATTAAGTGAACACTGCCAGGTTACAAAATGATGAACAGTTAAGAATAGTTCATTCATAATTTACAAAAGTAATCAAACATAATGGGTTACATTACTTTTATGTTGTATTGGAAATAGTTACAATACTATTAAATTTAAAATAGAGTAACTTGTAATTGTAACTTACTTATTAAAGTAATCTCCCCAACACTGTCATATGCATCATAGCACTCAGCGAACACAACAAAATGTGTCCTCTGCATCTAGCCCATCACCCTAAGTGAGCAGTGTGCAGCCATGAAAGCTGAGCAGTGTGTGGGGATGGTATCTTGCTCAAGGGGAATTGGTTATGAGTCTGCTTTGTAACTGTCTAGGGCACCACTGCCCTATATACAGTGAGTACGGAAAGTATTCAGACCCCCTTAAATGTGTCACTCCTTGTTATATTGCAGCCATTTACTAAAATGGTTAAGGAAGCGGCCCCGTAATCAGAAGGTCGCCGGATCGATTCCCGATCCGCCAAGGTGCCACTGAGGTGCCACTGAGCAAAGCACCGTCCCCACACACTGCTCCCCGGGCGCCTGTCATGGCTGCCCACTGCTCACTCAGGGTGATGGGTTAAATGCAGAGGACAAATTTCACTGTGTGCACCGTGTGCTGTGCTGCTGTGTATCACATGTGACAATCACTTCACTTTAAAATGATTAATGTACACACAGCACCCCATATTGACAGAAAAACACAGAATTGTTGACAATTTTTACAGATTTATTAACAAAGAAAAAGTATTCTGATTTGCTCAGTATTTAGCATCACCCTTTTGATCTAATACAGCCATGAGACTTTTTTGGAAAGATGCAACAGTTTTTCACACCTGGATTTGGGGATCCTCTGCCATTACTCCTTGCAGATCCTCTCCAGTTCAGGCAGGTTGGATAGTAAACATTGCTGAACAGCCATTTTTAGGTCTCTCCAGAGATGCTCAAATAGGTTTAAGTCAGGGCTCTGGCTGGGTCTTTCAAGAACAGTCACTGAGTTGTAGTGAAGCCACTCCTTCATTATTTTAGCTGTGTGCTTAGTGTCATTCTCTTGTTGGAAGGTAAACCTTCAGCCCAGTCTGAGGTCCTGGGCACTACGGAGAAGGTTTTAGTCAAGGATATTCATGCACTTTGCTGCATTCATCTTTCCCTCAAACGCAACCAGTCGTCATGTCCTTGCAGCTGCAAAACACCCCACAGCATGATGCTGCCACCACCATGCTTAACTGTTGGGACTGGATTGGACAGGTGATGAGAAGTGCCTGGTTTTATCCACACATCCTGCTTAGAATTAAGGCCAAAGAGTTCTATCTTGCTCAGACCAGAAAATCCCATTTTTGAGTCCTTCAGGTGTTTTTTTTTTATAAAACTATGCAGGCTTCCATGTGTCTTACACTGAGGAGAGGCTTCAATCAGGCCATTTCAGTTTTTCTTTGTTAATAAACCTGCAAATGGCTGCAATATAACAAAGATTGTTATATTGCAAAAAAATTAAGAGGGTCTGAATACTTTCTGTACTCTGTGTGTGTGCATGACATTATTGGAAGCAGTCACTCACAGATTGTGTAAGATTGTCTCATTCACAACCATCAATCTTTGCTTAGAGGTCAGGATAAGGCTTGAATACAAAAAAGGAACTGGAATCATAAGACAGTACAACAAAGGTTTTTTTTTTTTATTATCTGTGTTTAAATACAGTGTTGTTGTGTTATTACTGGAATGGAAATGAGGCATTCTTTCTCCAGTCTGACAGGCCAGTAAACAGGCACAGTTAGAGTGTTATGCATGAGAAACAATGTGGTAATAGAATGGTTTAGTGTTGGAGAACAGTGGACCGTATGAAAAATACCTCTGAAGACAGATGTCCTAGAAATAAAAAAAAAATGCAAAGGTTTACACATTGACTAACTAAACCAAGGGGCTACAGAGACAGGAAAGCGAGGAGATCCTATAATGCTACCTTCTATACTATAATCCTTTGCATGTGATATGAAGTGAAGAGCATATAACCAGGGAAGAAAAGCATGTTTTTGTGAAATAAGGTTGTACATTAACTGGCTATTCAGTGAACAGGTATATATTAAAGTTTGAATCAAAACCAAAATCTGATGGTATTATATTTAATCTAAATCATCTTTTATAGTTCAATATTTGGATTATTACATGATATTGTGCACAAACTGAAGACAAATTTAAATAGCAATTACACAAATAAATATGTTCATTTATGTACAGTAGTTTTCTGGACAATTTATGACTGAGTGGTACATGTGAGTGATGTTGAGAGGCTTAAGGTGAAGTTTTTGCATAAATCCATAAATAGGTATTAAGGGGCACTTGAATAATTCCTCATAATTGCTTTAGATGTTTTTAAAAATACAAAAAAATTTGCCTTTTCACCAAATGCTCAAAGTAATTACTGGACAGATTTAACTTGCAATCTCATATCAATGCTATGGGATTCGTTTCACATGCCTTCAAATTTACTGAGCTGAACAGTGGAAAAATAAAAATTTCTGCCTTTAAAAAGATTGTTCTCTGGTTTTAGACACCATGCTCTGTTAACTGATGACCAATAGAATGCCACCTTTACAACACATTGTGGATGGAAGCGTGAACAGTAGACATTAACTTTTGAATATCGGTAGTACAATAAACACCTTCATTTTCACTTTCGATATGATGAGACTGATATGCCCCCTCATGTCAACAGGTTATTCAATAGACATTTATTTCATTGAAAGTCCAATTCTCATGGTCTCCTCGTGTTAGAAAAGTGACACTTTCTTCTTCAGATCATTTCTTTTCCACAGCGACAGGCGGTCAAATTCTGTGATGTGCATACCAAACAATTGCTGGAACTCTTCTGGAGCCAGATGCCTCTGTTAAGAGAAGAAATAAGCCATTTAGTTTTGAGAAAAGTGGGGGAAAAATCATCCAGCAAAATAGAAATTTTTGACCCACAAAAGTGATTTTTGAACAGTTTTACCTCAAGCCTAGTCCTGTCTACACCTGGTGGCAGCTTGCTTCGCCCTCTATGGGTCACAACAAGCATTTCATATGGGTAGATCTGTAAGCAAAAACGTCTACACCTTTTAAACAAATGCTAACAACGGAAAGAGCTAGAAATGTCCATAAATTTAGGTGGAAAAAATGAAAGCTCTATATCAGTGCAGCTTAAATGGTTTTTCAATATTTAGTAATCACTAATAGGCATTGAAAGCATATCAAGTTCTGCAAGGCTCATGGAAGTGGGTCGTTTAATGGAGAAATTCTAATGTATGCTTTTATTTTAGAGGGAATGTTCACTTTCTACAACAGAGCAGTTGTGTGTCCATTGCAATAATATCCAGGGTATGTACATTTTATACTTGGAAAATAGTCATTTGGTCATTTTTAAAAAATATTTTCTATGGAGGACGGAAAATGATAAAACATGTTGCTCCATTCTGGATAACCCACTGTTACACCCAGAATGGTGCTAACAGCTACAAAAAAAACTGTATAAAATGAAGTAAATAATAAATTTTCTATAGCTTTCCCCAGTCAACATTCCCTTTAAAACATATACCATGACTTTTCACATGTACTGAATGGGGGCTTTCAAGGTAATAAAATATAGGGAGAACAGCTAATCAATTTATAATGAGGGCTAATAGGTAATGGTCCTCAGAGGGGTTTGTACTAGTCTACATATAAACATTGTGTTCAATACAGTGAGTACCCCTCACCTTCTCTTCCAGAACACTAGGTAGTGAGTTTCCTCTGTCCATTCGACCTCTTTGTGTCCCGCCATTCTACAATGATGCCACCATAATCCCCCAAATTTCCCCAAACAGAGAAAACTGGAGTAAACAGTGTAAAGCAAAGACAGCAACTTCCAAATATTGATGTTTCGTCACTACAAATGAGACACTCTTAGCATCAGAACTATTTTAGGATTCAATATTGAGAATATTATTTGGAGGGGGAAAAACATTTTGATCTACACTGAAAAACTGCCATAAGCAGTTCTAATTTTTTTCAATACAGCAAACTGGTCAAAGAATACAATGTGAAAACATCATGGTGAGTGAAATAAGCAACAAGCTGTTAATAGGCAGATGAATTGTTCACACACATGCAACTATGGAACAGAATGAGAAACATCATAAGCTTACCTGTACTCCTGGTGATTACAAAAAGAGAACAAAAAACATGAAATTTGTAAGTAAATGAAGAAACCTAAGGAACAAAATGGTAAAAACCTTTCCAGGCAAAATAGCTGATCAATCGCAACTCCAGTACTGGAGAATCACTAGACTAGATAGGCCTTTCCTGAATGAAATACCATCTTTTAAAAAAGCATAGAGCGACAGAGAGAAGGATGGCAGCATTAATCAATGTTTTTTAAATTACACTTACTATTTAAAGAGACTATAAAAACATTAGAAATTACATTCACTGATTATATTTTTAATGTGATCTGGAGAGAGCAAGAATGGGACATGGAGCGTCATCTACATATACCATGGAAGTCAAAACTTCATAAAAACCATGAAAACAAAATGAAAAAGGGAGAGTAGAGACCTTGGCATTTAGAGGAAGCTAATATTAACAAAGAATAATATTAACAAGATAAAAACAAAAGTGTAGATTTCATTTTGACATTGGTGGGGACAGAGGAAGTCCATTTGCCTTCACACCTGTGCTAGATCCAATTGCTGCAATTTCATCTTATATTCATTCATGGAGGCAATTCAATAATCAATGTATAGCATGCTAATTATACACCTATTATACTAATATTTGAATTAGAATTGTGCTAATTCTGCAGTCATATTTTTACAGTTCTTAAGTTGAAGTCATGACCTGGTTAAATGGTAAGGTGTCATTTACAAGACCTAAATGGAAATGTTTCAATGAAGTTTCCACATTCTATAATTAGAAAAAGTGCAACGAATTCTTGACATTTGGAGACATTGATGTAAAATTAGCTGACCTTTCAAACTGATGTAATATGCATACTTTCCTATACATTCAGCTGCCCCTGATCCACTGCATTATGATACTGTGCAAAAGAGCGAGTCCCCAGGACTGCAGTTATTGTTGCAAGTCGTTTCAACGTGACTCAGATGTGAAGTATAAATTAAAACATAGTTACCAATAAGGCTCTCTCATACCTGCTCTGGAACCGCTGCTATCTGAACAGGTAAAGTCTGCAGACTGTAGCTGAAAAAAATAAGCAAACACAAAGTCATCTATTGTCAAATCTCAAGTGTATGTCTGATGCAGTACTTGCAACAAAAAATAAAGTACCCTTGTGAGGCCTGTTCGACTGCATGCAGGCATTGAAGTTGATTTGGAGGTACTGGAAGAGGATCCTGGAAACACACATAACCATGCACAATGTTAAGTGATGAAGTGGTGTGCACGATGCAGAGCAGAGAACCATACAAAGTGAAGTGACCAGAATATTCCATGGTCGCTGGTCCAACGTCATGAAAAAGTTATCATAACTAATTAACACTGATAAAATAAACTTCATAGCATATGGAGTACTTATTTAACTTGGTGTTAGTAGCCTAGTGAGTAACAAATTCACATCTTAAACATTGTGACACCAGTGTCAGGTAAATGAAGAAATACATAATGAAGAATGCAGATTAATAATCACTGGCACTTTCTGTACATAACACTCATTCAGTCAGCTCATGGCATATTGAGGATGCAACAGCTACACTAGACAATGTAGTGCAGTGTTTTGTTTACTTCCTTTGTTGGGGATGACCTATGATATGGATGCAAAATTAATCCATCCAGAGACAATCCCTAAATAAAGATGGAGATTGACAGTGATGCATCTTTTGCTTGTGCATTCACATTTTCATATGGAGATTCACAGCTGCAAAGGTGCACAGCTTGAATGTGCACTGCAAAAATATGGTGCATAGAGTGAAAATCAAGTGTGACCACATGAAAATATTTCAATGCACAAATTAGTCTCATCATATGTGACAAGTAGCCCTTACACAGAGATATTAAAAAATGCCCCACTGAACTCTTGAGTAGTAAGAATTTAGCACAATAAAGCATTACAAAAAGAGTGGACTGTGATCATGTCCCCGTCACTCCCTGTCTGAAACTCTTTCACACTCTTGTCTCTGACAGTTTTAAATATTCATTATAGTAAGAATTAATTGTGAGTAATCATGATTAATTCATTGCAAAATGTGATTTTTTTTTATCAATTTATGTCCCTAATAACAACAACAATAATAATGAACACAGCCACTGACCTAAGTGCATGTGTGTTCGATCAGGAAGTGAACGTGTTTTCCTGCGAAACTGTACAGATTTCTCCATTTCTTCCTTAAGAATCATTTTTCCTAAGTTGGACTGGATCTGAAAGACAGTACACCATAGGAAGATAAATGTCCATTAAGTAATTAAGGGCTCTGAGAAAGCAGGCACAGCACTCACAACAGCATAGCAACTTAAAGATTAAAAAGCAGAAACATTCAGCGAAATACAGGAGTAACATTAGTCAAAATCTTCTAGCGTTAGATCCCATGCAGCAAAGCCTCCTCTTTACTTTGTTAAGCTGCTGCTCCTGTAGCTGTTTTGCATCCTCGGTCAGGTCTTCATACTCATCATCCACCTCCCCTTTTCCTTCCTCTGCAGCCTTAATCCTTGACTCAATCTCTGTTGATAAGAAAATCGAATGGTTATACTAGTATGACTAGTATGATTAAAGGACTGATTATATGGACAAAAATGAAAAATAACTTAATTAAATTGGTTGTTAAGTCCTTAAATAAAATAATTCCATTGATATCACTGTTCTTATGATCACAGTATGACTGAGTCAGCAAGGCAGAATATGAGTAAGACTAGTACACAGAAGCTTTACCAAAGGTGGCCAAAGACGGTGGGCAAGGCCAGGACTCTTTCTCAATCTTGGAGGGCTGGTTGGGATCAGGTGGTTGAGCTGCTGGGAATTTGGACTCGTTGATGATGTCCTCTATATGTTTACTGTGTGGGACAGCCATTGGTACATCTACTGAAAGAATGTATTTGCCATGAATAAAATGTTACAATACAGAATTACACATTAAAAAAATTATATATACACACACAATCAACCATTACCACCAGGTGAATTAAATATCATTGATTATCCTGGCACAGTGGCAGATGGCATATCTGAGGCAGCAAGCAAACTTATGTACTGGAAATAGGACAAAGCATAATATTTTGAGACCAAATTGTGATGCTAGATGGCTGTGTAATCACCAAAATAAGTGGTCCAAGTTAGGAAAACCGAAAAAAAAGCAGTCGAGACTCACGGATGAACACAGTTTTGTTGTGTGGGGCTGTGTATTTGCAGACCGATCAGGGTGCCAATACTGACTCATGTCCACAACCAAAAGTGCCAACAATGGGCACATGAGCATCAGAACTGGACCATGGTCAAAGAAAGAAGGTGTTGTAAGAAATCCTTGTGTCATTGGCCAGGTGCGTTTGAGAGTCACCTACCTGGTGAAAACACCAGGATGCCATGCCAACAGGATTGGAAAAATTCAACCCAGAAAAGGTCTGATGTTTTTGGCAATTGAATCTTGCTGGAGGCCTTAGGTCATGTATTCATGTGGATGCTTCCAAATTCTTTAGCTTTCAACCCAAAGTTGGTGGCATAGCAGTTAAGGAAGCGGCCCCGTAATCAGAAGGTTGCCAGGTTGAATCCCGGTCCACCAAGGTGCCACAGAGGCACCACTGAGCAAAGTATCATCCCCACTCACTGCTCCCCGTTTGCCTGTCATGGCTGCCCACTGCTCACTAAGGGTGATGGTTAAAAGCAGAGGACACATTTCGTTGTGTCACCGTGTGCTGTGCTGCAGTGTTTCACAATGACAATCACTAATGTTATGGCTGTCTGGTGTACGTGGAGTGATGTGTATGAAAGACAAATTTTAATTACCATGCTTGTAAATTGGGGGCTTCTTATATATATTAGCGCCGTTGTCTGAAACAGGATGTGAAAACGAGAAAAAACAAATCAGTAAGTGCAATTATCCCGTCTACCAGCTGTCATGAAAGACTACTGATGAAAAAAAAACAATATGCATTTCAAAATAGTTAAACATTCGTTTGCATTTTCATGTTCACTGTTAAAATAAATCTACAATTTAAATTATATACTGATCATTTATATTTATTTGTTAGTTGGCAACCTTATAAAATCAGCAAGTTCAAATATTTTTTCTTTGACTGTATAGCCCAATCAAACCATTGGGGTTTTTGGCAACTATACTTATTTATTAGAATACATTATGGGTCCAAATGAGAAGAGTTCTGAGGTGAATGCACAAGTACCTATACCCGGCCGGTGAAAGTGCTGTACGCAGGCCCTGGAGGAAGTGCTGACTTTGCGAAGCTGTGTGGTTGAGCCCATGGTGGACCCACCAGGAGAGCCTTGATCGGACCATTCCTTCTGCTCCTTAGAGGAAAAGAGCTGGAAAGAACAGAACATGAATACACAGAAGAATAAACACTGTACTCTAAAAGTACTCTAAAATTTGTGTTGATTATTTTCTGCTTGTCTCATTATTTATTTCAAATATGATTACATTCTTTAGTATTTAATCATAAAAGTGTCTCCTTTCTATGTAAATTAATGTCCAGTATAAACTAATTCTCCAATAATCCAGGAGCCACCACTAGATCCTTTAGTAGAGCACAGTAACTTGTGCTGCTCTCTGAGGGATAAAGCAGTCAGACAGACATGTGAAAAAAAACAGTAAAGGTACATTAGTGAGCAGTCAGGTTATACCATGAAACAAGAGCCTTTCTCAGCTTTCCTACGTCTGCCTATTCTGGCAGATGTGGTGATGATGACTAGACACCTACCTCGGGAGACGGAGGGGGTGAGATGGAGTGTGGTGACATTGATCTCTGAAAGCAGAAAAGGGCATTGAAACATGCATGGTCAGTGTCCACAATACACAAAATTCACCGTACAGAATGTACCAATGTGAAACAAACACCCTTGATCCTCACACAATACTACATCCTGGATTCCCAGAAATATCCTTATGATCTAAGAGAACATCTGAGCATTCAAAAATATTTAACTTCCTCAAAAATTGTGCCAAAAGGACCAAGATGAAACGTGGGTGAAGGTATGAAGTTTCTGTCGGAAAACACTTCAGGCTCATACTGTGTGTGCAGTTCCCATTCACATGAGGGTACTCACCTCCCTGCTTCTGAGTCCTGATCTCTCCAGAGAGGAGATTTGAAAATGAGGCTCGTAGACCATTAAGTCAGGCCGCTCCACTTCCAGTATGGCTTTATCTTTGGGGATGGCTGCCAAGTCCTTGTATCCAATGACCTGATTGTCCATTCTTGCCTGGGGAAAAGAAGAGTGGAAGAACAGCAGGATTTTTACAAAAGGCAGCATCCCACTGGACCACTCAAAGAGTAGGGGCTACATCGAATACAGTAGAGACTAAACTGGTACATTTTCATCAGGACAGCTGTTTTCAAAGCTTCGTCTGAGTGGTCAGTGAAAACATGGTCCATGACCGATAAGAGAAGGGATATTATCTCACCATAGCAGTAACACATCTAAAAATAATAGTTAATGTTTTAAGACTAGTACATGGAAGCCATTATTCATTCATTATTATTTCATTTTATTATTTAAATATCGTCTCTTACTACAATAGAGGTGGCAGGTGAACCAGGGGCACTAGGGCCCCGAGAGGAGGACACACTGCAAGGGGCTATCCCAGTCTGGAAATGTACAAATCACAAGGTCAAAGGTCAAAGGCAAACCTACAGCTGCTCACAGATTAATTGTAAGGTAAAATAACACAGAAATAATAAAAAACAAATAAAATACCTTGTGCATGACTGAAGCAAACTTGTAATCACTTTATCAATTTGACCAGATTCTGTGTATTAATAAAACATGTAATTAGACAAGGACTACAAAAAGAGCCACATTTAATGAATAAAATAAAAATAAAATTCAACTTAGCAAAAAATATGATAAAACAACTTGACAGTACCAAGAGCAAAAACCCTGTATTTCTTTATTGGAATAATACTGAATAATACACATTTCAAATAATTTGTAAATGGTTTACAAGTCAGAGCACTAATTAGGTGGATTACATGGAATTAGGCCCGGCTGGAAGGGAAATCAAATGGATAAAAGCATTCAGAGCCTGGCTACCCCTGCAGTAGAAATATTTTCCCTTTATGCTTATAAAAATAAACTACAGGAAATATATTTGCCACATAATACAGGTGATGATATTTTGACAAAATAGTTTAATCATTATCATTAGTAATTTGGTTGTGGTAAACACACTCAACAATCCCCTGGATGAGTGACAAAGTCCTACATTTTTTACCTCCAAAAACCCATCTTCTAAGATTATGCCCCTATGTCGACTCAATGAATAATGCTGTAAAAAAAAAAAAGCCAGTATTTGTACTAATAGTAGTAAATGTGACTGTAGTAATATGTTTACCTTTTTCATATATATCTCATACAGTATTTTTTTTATTATTACTGTAGTGTTTTTTCTTTTATATGCCTCAGTGGCAGCGCAGTAGCGCATAGCGCAGCTATGTTGTTTTCTGCTCTCTCTTTATGGATGCAGGCACAGGGTTAATGTCGGGTTGAAACAAGATGCTCCATCACCGGACATTAGGACGTCCCTTCTCATCAGTGCCAGCCAGTGGGGGGGAGGGGATGAAGAACTCACTCCCCCTCATCCCCGTTAATTGGAGCACAATCCTATTTCCATTCAGTTTCAGGAGGAATGTGAAAAACTGATTTAGAAATAATATGCTCAAGTACATGGCATACGATTTGGGGAAATAAATCTCGCCGATCTCCGACCCATCCTGTAACCAGCCCATATAATTGTGTGCTCAGTGATCAGCCTGAATGATGGTGTTCATGTTCTCACTCATCCACTTCATGAGACCTTTAAGATGACAATTTCATGTGTGAATTAGCAGACAACTGAATATTTTATAACTGCAGCACAATTATTAGCCTAACAACAAACTGTGAGGGCCTAGGGCATATCCTTCACGATGAAGAACCACAAAGAGGCTCTGTCTACCCAGCAGCAGGTCTGCATTACAAATTCAGATCTGCTCTAAGTAGACTTTTGATTTGGTTATGCCACTGGCTAAATGGCTGGCTTTCGTTTTCACCCTTTATGATGTCAGACATGCTTACAGTGCTAGTTACAATCCAACATGCCTGCAGCATTTAATGATTTAAAACTAAAATTGCAAAGGATATCAAAGATTTCAAAGCATAGGCTAATTACCACAAAGTCATTTTATTCCAATATATGACTATGGAAGCAAATTTTTTCTCTGTTCCACCACCCAAACAAGATGTCATGGTAGGTTATAAAAGCCTCGGTTCGGCACAGGTCAGAGCCACTCATTCGTGAAAGGCGCCACCTAACAAACGTCGGCCCACTCTCGCTGATGTGATTTATTAGCAGTTCAATAAACAAAATGAAATGGCATTATCAAGGAGAGGACCCATCTGCAGCTAGCAGCCTTCCATTCACATGCAATTTGAAGGCATCCTGAAGCAGCAGCCCAAAAGCTTAGGAATGGTCACGAGAAAAGACTCCATTTCCAAGATTGTCACAGGACAGCAACAATAATCTCTTAGATACAAAATAATGTGCTCGATGCTGCTTTGAGATAAAACTCTACAGTCTAGAGTACAGGGAGATGCATTGACATTCCACATTGCAGGTACTGGGGTTCCACCAAGCTCAAAATTATATTCTAAATTATACCTAAGAATTAGCAGAATAATACATCCATATTCACTGTATTGAGAGGTAAATTTCAACCTTACCATTGCTACATTAATAAATAACACTTTATATTGCTGTTGGTGCATGGAATAAAACTAATGAAGCTTTCAAAATGAACAAACTATTTATTTCTCTCGTATGCAAATCCATAATTGAAACCTTTTTTCCATGAAAAAGTCAGCAATATGTGATTTCATCTTTCACACTCTTCAAGTAAAAAAAAATAACTGAACTAAACAACTGAACTCAAACCTTGAACACCTGAAAACACACTGTTATTACACTTCACATAGGCCGACATGCACAGGAAAAGTATATGGGGTAGTGTGCCGTCAGGAGGAAGATTAAACTGAGAATGAGGCAATAGTGATTCTGCCACTGAGGTCACATACTCACACAGCAGAAATAAAACAGTCAAGAGAACCTCATGTGCCACTCTACTGTAGACCATGACTGGATAATACTGCATTCAGTCATTAAATTCAATCATAATAGGAACAGCATATAGCAAACTTTGCTTGTCCACAATCTAAACTAATAATAAAAAAACAATATTAATAAAATGATCATATAAACATTTTTTGTTAGTATTACCAAGGACACAACATTTTAAAGAGAAAATGAAAATATCTAAAGGAAGGAAGGGCCAAATTTAGAGACAAGATGAGACAAACCAGGTTTCCTTCTGCCTGAAGTGTAGGAAATCCTATGCTGTTGGTTCCAGACTTCTCAACATCCTTCTGCTGCTCCCTTCGATCTCCCTCTCTCTCCCTGTCTGCATGCGCTGCCGTGACCCCACCCCCTTCTCTCTCCACCCCAACTGAAATGCACTTATCTCAGCAGAGCAAGAGCAGCCAACGCCCAATCAGCCAGTCGGTGCCATCACCAGGGCAACGCTCGTCTCATTGCAATCCTCCAGGCACCACTGGTACAAAAAAATAAAAAGTAATACATTGTCTGTAGGTCTGAGAGCATGTGAGTGCTGAGATGCCCACTGGTAGAGATCTAACAGGCACCCCTCTAGGCCATAACCACCCTGTATCTTCTCCTAATTTACAAGAAAATTACCTTTTTAAAATAGCATTTTCACAACATCAACTCTTTGTGCAGCATCCTTGTCTTAACAAAACAAACTAATATATATAAAATACTAACTGCAGTTTGTATACAGTATACAGTTTGTATAATATATATGAGTGTATATATTACATATATATTACAATATTATATATATGTGTGTGTATATATATTACATATATATTACAATATTATATATATGTGTGTGTGTATAATTGTAAAAGGCATGCTGCCATACATATATTTTAATGATTATTCTTCTGGTAACACCTACATATGTGTTACTTTTTCCTCACAGACTGTGTCACTCAAGAA
Organism: Denticeps clupeoides; assembly: GCF_900700375.1. Classification (NCBI taxonomy): domain Eukaryota; kingdom Metazoa; phylum Chordata; class Actinopteri; order Clupeiformes; family Denticipitidae; genus Denticeps; species Denticeps clupeoides. The sequence goes on along the minus strand of NC_041709.1, from coordinate 12,825,753 downwards.
ACACCAGTTTGCTCACAGACAGGAAAACAGACAGGCGGATTTGGCCGATCAGATTAGCCAGCCATTGATTAGACCACTAATGCACTCAAATGCTGCTGCTGTTTCTCAGAAGAAGGAAGTGTGACTGGACAACTTTCAAGTCCAGACGTCAAACTGAACTACACGGCAAGCAAAGCATGACTTAAAGCATGGATGTTAATACACAAATCTTCACGGGAAGGTCACGATTCTCACACTAGTTATAAGTAATTGGACTTTTCATTGAAATCCAATTTCAATGAGGAATCTAAACAGCTTTGATACAAATACAAAATATATATATATATATATATATATATATATATATATATATATATATATATATATATATATATATATATATATATAATATACTAAATATACTATATTGCAAATACTATACATTGCATTTATATTTTGCTATATTATAATATACATTATTTTGATACATAAAGCCCTTTCCAGAGTCACTTTAGTCACTTACAGATATTCTGAGACGTTCTACTTCCACAGCACTTTATGTTACTGTCGATATTTGTTGTTAAATTGCACTGCTACATTTGCACTGTTAAATGTGAGAGTGTAAGAACTACATTGTCTCACATTCTCCACAAAACTGACTAACCAAAGTTCTAAAATATCCCAAATTATGAATATTCGACATTTTTGGTGACCTACACAGGTATGCGACAGCCAAAAATTTGGAACGTACAGCCAATTAAAAAAAAACTCCAATCTATAGAATGACTTTCCTTACCAATGTGATGCATATTAAACTCAGAGGGTCACACAGAGACGTTCCATTTAGGAAACAACGGCTTCCTGTTGCTTTTGACCGGAAAAGCCAGTTCTTGCTGGGAGGATTGCCGGCGTGCCTCCGTTTCTGAGTCCAGTTGGACTTTCTTTCTCCAGGTCTGTGTGTGTGTGTGTGTGTGTGTGTGTATCGCGACATCCCATTTAGCAAGTGAAATATTTGGTCACATAAACAGAATATTTCTCAAAAATATTTCCCATTTCTTGCTTTTGGATGCTTAAAAGCGCGCAGCATCCCCCTCAAGCTTCTTAATTGCGAACATTTATTTTTTTAATTGGGAAATGTGAAAGGTCAATGCCATATTAATATTGTGCCGCTTACAAATCAGGGTTTGCGATACGGGGAGTTAAAAGGGATTAAAAGGTACAGGCCTCTGAGCAGAAAACAGCTAATACGTTTTTATAAAAATGAGGATGAAAGCGTGAAAGACTAACCTTCTCCCACGCTCCAGGTAACCTTCAGTTATGCTAAACGAAGGAGCGCAGCGTCCGGCCGCGCCAGAAGCCAGGATGAAAGCTGCATATAAACCCAATCGGTAAAAAGAAATAAATTAAAAAATAAAATAAAAACCGGCTGGAGCATCCTCGCGGCGTCACTGACGGCTGAACAATGGAGGTGACGCCGCGGCCACGACGCCACACGCCGCCTACCTCACCTCCTCCAGCGGCCCGGCGAGACCGCACCGGTCTTCAGCTGTCGCCGCGTACGCCTGGCGCCGACCGAGGAGTCGGGGTGGAAATGTGACGTTCGAACGAAGGCCGGGCGAATCGGGAGATAAATAAATAAGTAGGTAAAAAACGCGGGCATGTGGGCGCAGCCCAGAAGACGGTTCTGTTATGGCGAGCTGGGAAAAAAAAAAACAATAATTTTGCAGATTTTTTTTATTTCCACATATATCCACTTCAAATTAACGACCAGTAAACTTTAACATAAATACAATGAAATAAGCGAGGAAACTGGACTGATAAGCGACGTGGTTTTGTCAGTAGGGGGCAGCGACGAAGCGCGCTGCATGGGCGGGCCCTTTAAGGATGACGTCACACGCCCGGTTCACGTGGATCGGCATGGCGTCAGACAACGGGCTCTCGTCTCTGGTAAGAATTGTACTTTGCACGTACACCTTGCATGAAACAGCCGGATGCGGTGTTGTGCGGCATTCAATGTAAATGGATAATAATTCGGTGTCGAGGTGTATGTGAAATATGGCCAGCTGTTATGGCCATTCGGGTACAAATGTGCTAACTAGCGCAGGCTCGTTCCTGTAAAAGAAGCGTGGTGCTAACAGGTCTCTCACCAGAGTCTAGTTGTTGGGTTTCTTGTATTATTCGCGTTATTATTGTTATTCATTCGCACAGCTGCATTTGAACGTGGCACCACTTTCTACGTTTAAGCCTGATCATTCGCGTTGCATTCTGTGTTAAATTCGGTCAAACAGCTGTACACCATTCAAACCCAAAAAAAGACGAGGAGCTTGTAGCCCTTGCGTTATTTAGCCTTGAAACAATCCAATGCTGAACACAACTCCATGTGCTTCCAGGGCGTGGAGGGAGCAGCGGCTGCGGCGCATGCGCTTTCCCTTCCAGCAGAGGCTTATGGGAACGATGTGAGTATATAGATATTTTCAGTTTTAACTTAAGCAATGAAACAGAAATGAACGTGACCACCCAGACACTAATACATGTGTGCCACTATACCAAATTTGTACAATTATTTAAATAAAATGTTGTTCTTTTTCCAGCCTCAACTGGAGGTTATGTGGGCTATGAAAGCCTATAATCACGCAGAGGTTTACTTTAATGTATGTATGTATTATAATGAAGAGGCTGATAAATATAATTGTATTGTATTGCTTTGCTTTGCCTTACTCAATTGTTTGCTTTTGCAGTTAATTTCATCCGTGGACCCCAAATTTCTTAAGCTCACCAAATCAGATGACAACATATATTCAGCATTCATTGAAACATTTAGTGACCTTGATCTTCAAATGCTGGACCCTGATAAATTAAAATCCAGCGATGCCAAAGAGGTGAGTGGCCTTCATGTACGAAGGGGGGAAAACCTCACAGGTATCCCTTTTCCTGGGAAGTGCACTGATCTTTTTAATATTATTTAGAAATGGAGGCCGTTTTGCAATCAGTTTGAGGGCATTGTTGAGGACTTCAATTACGGCACATTGCTGCGACTGGACAGCCGAAAAGATTACACAGAGGAGAACACGATATTTGGTATGTTGGTTGGCGATCAAGCTGTATATGCTGGAACATAGCTGGTCACCTTTTAATGTTGCACGTCTCATTTCAGCAACCAGGATCCAGTTTTTTGCTATTGAGATTGCCAGAAACAGACAGGGCCACAATGACTCCATCTTTCAAGCTGGATGCAAAGCTAAACAGAGCAAGGGAAAGGGACAGAGCTAGCCCTGAAACAATTTTATACTCATTTTTATGTCCTTGCCCTATCCAAGTCCCTCAAAGTGTATGGGATCTAGAAACCTTTGAACTGGGATTAACAAACAGATAAGTACTTGCCTTTAACTTTATAATATTACACATGAACCTTGTTTTGTTGTGCTGTTGTGAAAAAAAGATGGCCTTCTGTATTGATTTGTACAACTAAAAATGATTAATTTACACTAGTGTCAAGGTTATAAAGTCCAGGTATCAATAAATGACTCTCTGACTCACCTGATCTTAAGTCGTTTGGTGGTTTACAAGACAATTACATGTTGCATAAATGCCAAGTATGCACAGAATGAGTAATCACTTAGTACAAACCAAAAGACGTTTATTTTGCAGTCACAATGCTTACACTATGTAGCAGACATCCAAACAATTCAACCAGCTACCATATCACTCAATGGACCCAACACACAGTCGCCAAACAGAACACATTCACAGCAGGGAACCAAAAGAAAATCATTTTAAATCAAACTGAAATAAACATCCATGAGTGCTGGACATGGTTAGAGATGAGCTAGTTCTTCACAGTTAGCAGCAACATCTGTTGAGTGTAGCACAAGTATATAATATATTTCATTCTGTTTCTCTTGGTCAATGTATCAGATCTATTGGGTATATTTCTTCAGTTAAAAATAAAAATGGACTCTTGGGAGAAATTATAAGGGGAGTGTGATTGAGCCAGATTGATTTACTTCTGTGATGTGTGTGTGTGTGTATATATATGTATGTATATATTTTAATTATTTTTAGTACCCCGTTCTTAAGTACTTGGCTACATCCTATAGGCTTCTCTACCAAAAATGCCCAATCAACAATAAAGCCACAAGAGACTGGAAGCCAGTGAGACTTAAAAGGGCAAATAGCTCATTGAGAACAACTTCACTACAGCCATATGTCTTTATCTAATTTCCACACAAAAGACATTAGGTTGAAAGTTACTGGTGAGGGGGTCATCACCATGCCCCCATAAGCTGAGGTCTTGGAATGAATAATCATGTGTGTAAAAGAGGCAACCAACCACGTCATTGGATTGAAATTTATTTGAACCCCAGGAATAAGGCCTCTTGAGCCCTGTGACACTGAACAGAACTGAACGCAAGCTTGGTGCTGAAAGGCCAGACTCCACCACAAAGGTAGGGAGGATGGTTTCGCGGCCTTGGGAAGAATCACTCACCACCACCACCCCTCACGTTGACTTTTGGGAACGGGATCCCACTGGCCCTCAATGAACATTACTCTGCAACTGAAAAGGCAGCAGGGAATAGTGTATTTACAAAGTCTCCAATACACCGAATCACTCTAAAGGAAAAATGTACAATGTGTTGTTATTCGCTTCCCACACCAGCATCCCTCCCTGCCCCGTGCCAGCAATCCTCACAAAGATGTACGGTCATCTCTTCCACCACACACTCCAATCCCACATCATCTGGATATAGTATTCTCGTCATACAGACAAACCCACACTGCAGCACAGTTGTACTAACTTACTAGACTGTAAAAACTTCAATCACACTTTTTTTGTCTTTAAATTGAATCATTATAAACATTGTTCAAAATGTTATGAAAAAATGTACACTTCTTTGTGTGTTTCTATACAAGGCAGGCAGAAGCAGCGCACTACATATACAAGCTCACCCCAATCCACCCCCACCAAATCTCCATGGAGCTGGAAGAACACCACCTGCTCAAAGAGTCCTTTCCGGTGCCATCCGACACCCAACCCTACTCCCGACCATTCCTCAACGTAACACTCTCTTTGGACTTTGAGCCCCAATTGGTTGAGTATGGTCAGAAGAATGACCTCTAAGAAACTGGCTTTAAAATATGTATATATTTATATGTGTATATATAAAAAAGGGGTTAGAGGGAAGGATGAGGATGGAGGAGTGTGGAAGGTGGGGTAGCAGGGTTAAGGGTTGGGGAGCGGGAGGTGCAGGCTTGCGCAGCGGTGATCCCCTGGCGTTCGGGCCTGGGGAATGTGAGAGTACAGAGGGGGGCTGAACCATGGGGCCATGGCCTGGTGCTCTGTGGAATGTCAGCTCATCATATCGTTGCTGTTTACCCCATACGTGGAATTCTTCATGGAGTCATTCACTTCTCTTCTAAATACTGAAAGGTTTTGTGTAAACCTGGGGTAAGACACAATAAATAAATAAATATATAAATACAAAAAAACCAATGTAATACCTTGACACAGAACATCAATTTTATCACATTTATGTCACAATAAATAAACAAACTAAATGGTAATATTGTTATACATTTATGATACAACACTGCTACACTGGCATCCATCAAAGTATAAATCAAACACTTATAGTATTAGTGTGGACCTTATGGCAAAGAGCGGTCCTGCAATTAGGGATGGGTACCAAAACCTAGTACTTAATTGGTAAAAGACCAAAGTAGCTGTGACATTTACGGTTTTGGTGTTAGAAATTTGCGATAATTTGAATCCACTGCCATTATTTGCAATGCAGCCTTCCTGCATGTTCCAACTATATTCCTTTAAATCATTGTAGAAAATTGTTACAGACATTTGCTCATAGGTGTTTAAATATATAGATAATTGTTTTACATTTAAATAATGAAGTGTTATTTCTGTTCTCAGTTTCTTTTGGTTTTTATAATAAAAACCAAAAATAAATCATATTGATACTTATCTAATCATAGGATTCTCTGCAATTCCCTCGCTTAATTTCTGATCATGCTGTTCCAAACAGGTGGGAGTATGAAATTAAGCATTGAGCTGACTGACAGTCGTGTTTCTCATCCACTAGACAACAATGCCCTGAAGGAGCCTTCTGCAATCTGTGTAAAAGTGAAAACAAATTTGAGTTGGGTTCACCTGTCCCGGTTTTTCGTGAGCAGGTTTCGTTCTATGCCCTCCATAAGGTTTTCAAAACATAAGTGCATGGCCTGCTGCTTCTCTGGTGGCTGGCTGTTCACAATGCCGTTCCTCAAGTCTGCAAAATACTGTGCGAGACAAACAAATGCTTCAAGTACAGGACACCTCCACTCTTCAATACCAACTAAAAGTATATGGTAGCATTAAAGATCATTACCTTCTCATTTAACAGGATCAACCCCAGTAAAGGCCGAGACATTGACCACTGATTCCTGCAGTCCTCAAAGATGATAATATTGAGTACAGTTGACAACATCTGGAAGAAATTGCACAAGGATTCAAATATTTATGTTTGGCCATGAAAGTGCTCACCTCATTAAATATCAGTAGCTGAGATGTAAAACAGTAGTAATTCATTAACAAATCCCTTAATTCATTAGAGACTAATGGTTTAATCACATATTGGCTTAAAAGCAGCAGACGTAGATGAAAATGTCTGAATTTACAGAAAAATTAGGAATAAAGTCTTAAACCCCCAAAATCAAGTCAGATGTGTCAACAACAAAAGCTTAAGCTTACATGACTGTATAATATGATACCTGAAGCAACACTGAGGTTAATACACACCTCAGGACAACCACCCCTGCTCAGACAAAATACATCAGCAGTGTGTGATTCCTGAGCTTGAGAAGGGCACATTTTGCTCATTTTGAGCCGATTTGTCACTTTTATTACACTTCCTGGAGTCCGGACTAATCTCAGCTTGATTGTCGTACATTGTACACAATGTGAACAGCACCGATTCAGCACTCCCAAACAGGTGATAAGATCAGATATAGTGTGGCAGGATAAATTAATTTTTGTACTTTGTTCCCCCTTTCTTTCCATTTACAGCATTTATCAGAAGCCCTTATCCAGAGCAACTTAAAAAAAATCAGTAGTTTCAGAGACAGTCCCCCCCTGGAGCAATTTAGGGTTAAGTGTCTTGCTCTGGGACACAATGGTAGTAAGTGGGATTTGAACCTGGGTCTTCTGGTTCATAGGTTCATTCTGGTGTTACCCACTAGGCTCCTACCACCCCTTTCTTAACCACTAAATAATAGCCATACAGTCAGTGTTCAGTCCGCGCTAACCTTACGCCACAAACGGCAGATACGTCTGTGGCATCATGTGAGCGTGGCCTAAACAGCGATCTATTTTATCTTCATTGGAGCAAACGTAAAGCTGCTTTCAGACCGAATGCGGCATGCGCTCTGTCGTGTGCGTTTCCTCTGGAGAGAAAAAAAAAAAAAAGATTTTGTCCCTGATTTTTGACACTCAGACTGTTAAGATCAGCTTTTCCTCTATTCCCACTTTGTGTCTGTGTTTTGAAGGGGCAGACCAAACACTAGTCCACTTTTATTCCACTGTTCAAGCAAAAATGTGTTGTGGCGCACAGCGGTCAAAGTTCAACAAATGTCAACTTTGATCGAAGTGCGCATGCAACAAGGCTGTTGAGTGGGCTGCCGCCGTGTGGAGTGCTGTGCTGTGGTGCTCATCTCAGATCAGGCCGCCACACTCACTACTGGTGCTACTTTTTAACTAGAATTTTTATGCCGCCGCCATAAAAACGTCATTATGATATAATCGTTTATGTTCTGCATTGCATCTGAATTTACAGAAAAATTAGGAATAAAGTCTTAAACCCCCAAAATCAAGAGTCAAACGTGTCAACAACAAAAGCTTAAGTTACATCACTGTATAATATGATACCTGAAGCAACACTTAATCCCTTCCTCAGGACAACCACAGCACCTCTGCTCAGACAATGCACGTCTCCATCAAGATGCATTGATTAAAATTGATTTCAACACCCCTAGTGTTCACATTCCCTGTGTAGTATGAGCAGTGAGTCGCATCAAAAAGTGTGGAGAAATCGTGAGTTTTGCCTTTTCATTTAACGTGATTCAGTTGTACTATTTGAGATGGACTAGGAGGGGAACAAAGAAACCGAGTGCATGTGAGTCTTCTCACCTGTTGGATCATCTCGGGGTGCTGTTGCATAATGTGCAGGAAGCGGTCGCTTTCTTGGGCCATTGGCGCCGCCCGTTTCTTGGTACTGCGTGATAGCTGCTTGAATAGGTACGTTACTATGTGGTCCAAACTGGAGCAGCAACCTGTGCATACCATTGTGTCTGGGAGGATAAAAAGGAGGAGAAAGGGTGGTAGTATCCTACTGGTGTTCACACACGCCCATAAACCAGAAGACCACAAAGTCACAGGTTCAAACCCCAATTACTACCATTTTGTCCCTGAGCAAGACACTTAAAACTCCTTAGTGTCTCCAGGGGGACTGTCCCTAGAACTACTGATTGTAAGTCATTCTGGATAAGGGTGTCTCATTTAAAAACTTACTTAACCACAGAAATGTAGAACTACACAGAAATTAATCAAGGCAGACAAATAAAATAAGCACTGGTGATTCTAAATAACATTTCTGAAAATCTAGCTCGATCTTGTAATAATAAATATAGTTGTCAGTTTTCTTAATATGGAACATACAATTTAGACCTCTTGTAATGAATCCTTGCAAGATCTTTATTTACCAAGTGCAGTGAGTCCCTCTGATATCGATGACAGGATGTACATGACCACATGAGGCTCCAGGCTTGCAATGAAGTTCATGTGGTCCTGAGTGAGGACCTCCAACAGAGAATAGTAGGACTGACTGAGTTTAGGATAATCCTGCACAGAAGAGTACAACAAAAAAAGTGGTGCTTTAACAAAATGATAAAAGAAACATCTCAAAAGAGACTGTTTTGGAGTATTATTAAAATAACCCATCCTCCTCCATTTCCAGTTTACCCCAAAAATTCCTACAACCACAAACAGCTACAAAACCTAAAACCAGGGGGTGCTGAAGCTTGATCTTCACTCCCAGAAAATGTGGACTCAAAAGGAAGCTGGACAGTTTTTGAGACTCACCAAAAGGTCGCTGTGAGGGATGGAAAGAAGCAGCTTGATGAACGTCTGCAGGGCGTTGTCAAGGGCATCGTCACCATAGAGACGGAAGACACCAAAATTGACATAGTTGCCACTCAGGACGGCCTTGAGCATGGAGAAGCAGATGGAGATCCCTTTGAGTTTCAGGGCATAGACCTGATCCTTCGGCACCTCACCCAGCGTCAGGATACGGTTACCTTTACACCAAGGACACCAAAAATGAACATTTTAAAAGCACTGTGGTGATTCTCTGTAGTAAAAGCAACATAGCTGATGTTCTTGATGAATGAATTAAAGAAAACAAAGCAGGGTTGTTATACCATAAGTGGTAATCATCTTGCTTGTTTCTCTAAACAGCAAAATACCATTGGGCGAGGAGACATCAAACTGTAATCGCTGCGATCTGAAACACACACACACACAAAAAAAAGTTCTACACCAAGCTGCATGAGAAGAGTTTTATTGGACACTTTTACACAAAATCTTGCTTTACCTGTTGTGGACAAGCTCAGCCATGAGCTTGAGCACAGGTGTAGTGCATGCAGGAACATGGTACCAGAGCTCAATCGCTCGCTGCAGAATGGGCATATACGAAGGGTATCTGTACGAGGAAATTAGAGCTCAGGAAAAAAAAATCACAATACAGTGCCAGGTAATACAAAAAAAAAAAAAAAAAAAAAAAAAATAGGAAGACAAGGATACATCCAGTCAAAGAGCATCATGAAGCTGGTCTTGGCATTGAATGCGAATGCAATCCCTCTCAGGTCTCTCACCAACCCCACTAATGTCCTCTGCAGGAGATAAAGAGACCAGAACATGTAATCTGCTATTTGAATATTTCGTTATACAACAAGGTGGAATCCAACTTAAATTAATGATGAGTGTTTTAATGAATTTGAAGGGCTGACAGGCAACAACTTACTTTGGCTTCTTGCTCATTAAAGGTATTGGTGCTGAACATCTGTGCTACTGCCTCAAAAGCCGCTGTCAGAGGAAGCATGAACTGCTCAAACTGGTCCTCATCCTCCCCTATTGCAAAACAGCACATGCAAGACACACGAGTGCTTTGAAAATCTCAACTTTTTCACTCATCATCAGGCACAGGATACAGAAGCATTGTACAGACTTCTCAAACCTACCTAAATCCACCATGAGCAAGCGGCCCAGGGCTGTGTAGAAGGTGGTCCGACACCTCATGTCACTGAGGTTGGACTGATTGTTCACGCCCAGGAAGGAAAAGTGCTCGCTCTGATGGCAACATATTAAGAACTTGACATTAAAAAGGAGTCCCTTCACTCAGGGGCGGAAATGATGACAGGGAAAGAGTTCACTTACAGTGTGATTATTTAGCATGAACTGAACTGCACTGAGCTTGACCAGCTTTCTCACACTGCTATATGTGCAGATAGAAGGTCAAGGAAAACAGATCAACATTAACACTAGGGATGCACCGACAACCGTATCGGCCTCGATGCCACATTTTCTAAAGTACTCGTTAAAAGTCACCCGATACCACGGTCTGAAGAAATGTCTATGTTCAGCTCACAACGGGAAGAAGGCGAGGCGAGATATGTCAGCCGTGTGGAACTATTTCAAAGTGAAAAGGTGACAAAACAAAGGTGGACTGCAAATTGTGCTCAGCGAAATTGTCCAGAGGAGGCTCAAAAGGTAGCGCATTTAACACGAGTAATTTAATTTAAGGGCTGGTAGGTAGTAGCGTAGTGGGTAACACTCTCACCTATGAACCAGAAGACCCAGGTTCAAAATCCCACTTACTACCATTGTGTCCCTGAGCAAGACCCTTAAGCCTAAGTTGCTCCGGGGGGGGGGGGGGACTGTCCCTGTAACTACTGATTGTAAGTCGCTCTGGGTAAGGGCATCTGATAAATGCTGTAAATTTAAAATCAAGCACCTAAAACGAGTACAAAAAGTTCACCCACGCTGCAGCAAACTCTTGCAAGACGAGAGAAAATGTCCAGAGACAATCCACGTGCTGTGAAAATAACCCAGGCAATTATCGAGTACATTGCATTGAGTGACCAGCCACTCTCGGAGGTGGGAATCCTGCGTGTTGTGGAGCCGCCGCTACATGACTGACACGGAGCTGCATAAACTACACAACTCCGTGAAAAAACAAGCCTCCTCTGCGGATATTTGGACATACATTGGTAGCCCCGTGTCGATAATTAGCCTAACCTCCCAGTGTATAAACGAGAATTGCACTGTCACCGTAATTTTTTTTTTATAATTATTTATTCTGTAATATGTTGCATACAACATGCTTTTCATTATAAATAATTCTTAATGCCAAACTAGTCCCTTGTTTTTTTTTTTTTGTTAAATGATATGACTAAAGCGGTTACCTGTAAATTTAAATCACGTTTTTATTAAGTACTCTGTATCGGCGAGTACTGAAATGCACGTACTCGTTTTCCAAAAAAGTGGTATCGGTGCACCCCTAATTCACACCACTGATAACAATAATAAACACATGATTTCATTTATGTCAAGGATATCCAATAGAAAGATCATTCAGAAGCTGTAACGTCTTGGATGTGATCGGCTCACACTGTCCCCAGTACTTCAAATTGGTTATTCTGAAACAAAATAAAACGGACACAACAAGTCAGACACAGTGTTTTGTTCCAGGGCATAATGATCACAGCAGGATTTGCATGGAGTTCAAATTTATGGACTTGCATTTATGTAAAAGCTGGTTCATCAGAGTTCACTGACCTCTAGACTTAGCACTGATCATGACCATTAAGGTCATGACCTTAATAGTAAAAAGTGTGAAACCTGTAACAAGGTACTTACATTTTTCCAATGAAAACGCTGAGCACCATAGTCTCATCGTTGAGACCCAGGACCTCGGACAGCCGCCTGTACAGCTGAAAACAAACCCAAAAGAGGAACGTTCATTTATGCAGCCAGAGAAACACCCAGTATATACGCATGTGACCAACACAGCACCAGTCTAAATTAAAGTATAATTATGAATCGATCATGGCTTAAGATGTGCTTTAGAGTTGGCCTTGTAGTCACTGAATTTCAGTGATCAAGTTGCATAGAGTGAAGTACCTGTATGACAGAGCAAACATGGGTAATGAGTAATCCATTGTTCTCTCAAAAGAGAAAGATCACAAATGTTTTCCATTCTTTAAATGGAAAAACTGCTCAACTTGTATTGGATTTGACTATTTTTAAGCTACTGTGACTACAATAGCACTTCTATTTATAAAAATGATGATAAAAAAATGCAACAACAAAAACATGCCCATTCAACAGGAGTCATCTCAGGTAGTAGAAGCAGTTTTCAGAAGAGCAAACAGAAAAAGAACCGCAAATCTATCCGGCAAAAACCATCAAGCCATCATCTTGCCAAGACGAGACTTTTGGACCTCAACATCTATGGTGTCAAACTCGCAGGTCACATCCCGATTATATGAAGCACTGACAACACACAACCCACAGATCCCATAATGCAGTGCTTCAGTTGCCTTGCGCAACATGATCCTATGATGCAGTGCACACTTTGCGGTCAAACGGAACAAGTCCCAAGACCTGACATTTTGGAGATGTAAGCGGGAAAAAGAACAGGCATCTGACCAACAACACTTTACACACAGGGAGAGCATACAAACTCCTCACATAAAGCTGGAGGCCGCACAACCATGGAGGTGAGGCCACAATGCTATTCACCTTACTGCCATAATAAAAGCAATACAAAAAAAATAATAATAATAATACAGCAGCACATTTAATCAGTTTACACAGGATGCAATTTTATTCCTAATACGAATATTAATTATTATTGAGTGTCATTGGTAAAACCGCTAACAAAGAGAAAGTGAATGTATTAACTGTACTAGATTGTGAACATGAACAATAATAACTATTCACAGGCAATAGTGAATATTACCAATAAACAGATTGAGTACCAAAATTAATTCTGTAAAACACAATTAATTAGTGCTAATTAGGGCCAGTCACAACTGCAGCTAGATCATACATCACTGCTAGACCTCACTTAAGCATAACAGCTTCATTCCTGTTTACCGTGTCCACCATTTTTAACTGTAAGCAAAATAAAGCCGCAGGTAAATTAATTCTTTCCTTCCATATCATGTACAATATTGTTCAAATGAGCACTCCATGAGATTGTATTTTGGGTGAACAGAGCCTCTCTATATATAGAAAGGATTCGGTAATTTATAATTATGACTAGTCCAGCAAAAATAACCAAATTGTCCTAATTCCTTTAAGGATGGGCACATCAAAGGGGCTTTGCCCAAATGTACACACAGGTCCAAATGTAAACTACTAAAAAGTGGACTACATCCAGGACAGGATGATATACTAGAACAAACCAAACACATGACAGCTGGGACATTGACACTAATTTAAACAATAATGCAACTTATCTGACTGTTCACAATATGGAGCCTCTGGACAAAAGACAAGAAGAAAAACCATGCAAGAGTTTTTGCCAATTATCATTGATACATAAAAGCACCCATCTTATACAGTATATAAGATGAAACAACCATAATGCACCAATTATATAAAAAGCACCACAAAGCAATTAAATAGGCTGAGTCAACTGCCCTGGTACACAAAGGCGCAACAAACAAAGCCACGACAAAAGCAGTGGCCATTCCAGACTCCATACAGCAAATGCTTCAACATTAAATAGTGTCGAACATGGGATCCTGAAATACTGAAAGCAACCTGAGGGAAAAGCCAATAAATTACCTTAGACGATTTCTGCACCTGGTCACCGATGTAGATTTTACGGAACTGCTCGAAGAAGCTAAGCATGGCCAGCTCCAGCTTCTCATTGCCGGCCTGAGCCAATCGAGAGTCGGTCAAATTCATTAACTGCAAAACTCTGCGGTGAGAATCAGAAAATGGGAAAATTCGCAGCAAAATTAGAAAATGCAATCTTAGCAGAAACACAAAGTGTATAAACCTTTAATCTGACAAAGAATGTTTAAGATATTATTAATATAGGAGTTGTTTACTTTAGAACACGTCATACTGAGATCGCCAATGCCTAGAGTCATTTATTTTGGTATGGCATATCACACTGATGTACCATGTTATTCCATCACAGAGCACGTAGCATGAAACCTGTGGTCTTTTTTTTTCCCTTCTTCTTACAGTACAGGGATTAGTGGTTTGCAATTCAGTCTATTTGAAGATGCAGGCATGTTCATGTGAGTGGACACATACCGACAAACAAGCTCTCCATCCATAGCATCCTGCTCATCTGTGCTGGCAAAAGAAACCCGTCCTCCAATAACAGCTCCAATGATATACACCAACCAGGTCAGTCGGCCTTAAAGAAAATAAATGCAGGAAAAATGGGAAAAAATAAACACGAACCGGAACACTTTCCCCACACATTCCCCTGTTCTCTATATAAGTAGGATGAACATACCCTCCTGCACAGCGATGTCCATGCTGCTGGAGTTCGTTGACTGAAGCAGCTCCTGGTAAGATTGGGCGGACTGATCAAAGAGCTGGACGAGCAAGGCGCAGGTCTTTTCATACTCACAGCGCCCAATGGTGGACAGCTGATCCAGCTGCTGCTGAACTAAACCAGCATCATCAAGTGGGTCCTCCAGACCATCCCTATGATTTTTGGCAAGAATATCAAAATAATTTTTTTTTCATAATTCAGTAAAATCACAGTGCCAAAATTTTTTTAGGAGTCATTAAAAGCACTTGAACATCAACCTGTACTGTACCTGAGGATGATATGCACAGATTCGAGGCGAGAGGTGATATAGGCCTTGGTCACCTCAGGAGTGTATGTCTCCAACATATGAGGCTCTGTGGCTTTGACATAGGGTACAGATGCAGCCAACCGCTGCCACAGACTGAGCAGGTAGTGCACGCTGTTTGGGGCAAACTCCCAGTGCTGCGTATGGAGAACAATCCACACAGACGCTATAGTTACACAAGCATATACAAGCAACACAGAATAAGATCACCAGAGCTCATCACAGCAAACAATCAATCAAATCCCACTGACCTGTAGACTGGTCACTGTAAAATTGGCAATCAGTCTTATGACTTCAGGATAGTTTTCCACTTTGACTAGTTCACCAAGCTGATAGTTACTTTTTAGCCTTGCTAACAATCGGCAAAATTCATGGTAATTATTAGGATCAGACAAACTCTGTGGGGGAAAAAGGAAGAAAGAAGACATATTACAAACACAGCAGAAGGGGCTTGGCCAGAGGTGTAGGCCACAACACTCCCCACTTACACTTAACATTAAACAAATTCTCGACTCTCATTTAAAACGGAAAGACCGGAAATGAGAAATACTGACCTGTGGATTTTCTAATATCCTTTTCACGCCATCTACTAAGTGGGAAAGGAACTTTGCTCTCTCTGCGTTGTTGAAGAGTGACCGTCGTACAGATGCTATTTGAACTAAACAAGACAAAACCTAGAGGGAATTAACAAGACATAGGTTAATAGCATTTTCCCCCACATTTCAAATATTCAATGACAAGTCGAGTTTAAAGACAACAGGAGTCATTTAAGTCCCCTATTATGAAAAATAATCTCACAAAATGCAATTAATATTAAGACGAGTTCCCCTGCAGTGGCTAGAAATATTGCTGGGTGTAAAGAGTGTTTTCTGAACAGCAGCTCAGACGGTCAAATCTGTAATTTGTCCCCTTATGATGTCATAAGGGGAAAAGTTACCTCCTGTTTCTTATGCTTTGTCCACTCAGAGAATTTCCCACCCCTCCCCTAAAAAGTAACTCCACCAACAGTCATGGCTTCCAATCGTGCAAAGCACTCCAACTGCTTGTGAAACGATATGAAAGAACTTTTGCCACGAGACGCTGTAGAACCAGTGGGTTAATTTTGTTTTTCTGAACGAAGACACGACTTCCTGGTTGTGGCAAACATTGTGGTTGGTGAATGGTGTAATCATTTTCACCCCCTCACTTCTATAGGTCACTCTCCTCACTCTCCTCCTCGTCCCTCCTCTGCATTAGCATTTAAAGCGACACACACATCGAAACGGCTCATCCTGGGGAAATCTCACTGTGGGACTGGCTCGAAGTTGCTGTAATTTTGCATGACTGAATTTCGTAAAGAGACTTCAGATACAGTATTAGGAAACCACTAAGACCTATTTAAAAGCAAAAATATTTCATAATAGGGGACCTTTAAAATTTTTTTTAAAAAATCAACACATCCTACATGAACCCACCTCATTTTATTTCTAGCAGGTCTTAGACATTTTTTTAAAATTTGCCCAGTAATGCATATATGTTGTTTGCATGCGAGTTAGTATGAGAGGTCAGCTTTTATTCAAATATTATTGGACAAAATGACACTCAATACATTGACAAATACTTTTGCAGAACTGCAAATGTAGAAGTCTTCAGGAATCATGAGCAGGTTACTCAACATAACACACAGTATAAAGAAGCAACTATTTAATTTTTTCAGCATACGAATTAGACAGTGGCTAGAATGCTTGCCAGATAATGCAAGAGAAACAAACCACAAGGACAATTTTTTTATTCTGCAAAGAATGACCCCTTTAAATTATAATGGTATATGGGTAAAAGTGTAAAATGCACAACATAAAAATGTCACCATTATTTGCACCAATATAAGAAGCAGTAATACACCACACTGTAACACTTACCAATGGAGAAAGGGATGGAGGGATGGAATGATATAAATCAAAAAACAGCTGGAGGGTTGAGGAATCCAAAAATGCTGCAGAAAAAAACAGGACCAGGGGAATAAAAACAAATTACTTTTACATAAATGCAAAGATGCATTTGCAGTTTCCCAAATCCAAAGGAAAGACATATGTTGCTGGAAAATTAATCTGATAAAACATCTTCGTTTCAGCAGGTACACAACATTTAACATTCTAGCATAAAGCACCTTAATTTACACATCACATTAAATTGATAATAGCTTTATATTTAGTGTTGAGTGTGGCTGACCTGATCTCCAGCTGGTGGGGATCTGGACGGTGCACAGGTCGTCTGAGGATTCATCCGTGGAGGTGCCTATGAAGTCAAAGTTGAGGCAGTTGTGGGCCAACTTAAGCAGCTGCATGAGAAGCCCATGTTGACTCTCGTCGTTGAGGTTCAAGTTCTTCCCAGAGGCCTGCAAACAAGCGGGGCTGTAAAGACTGGACCTGACATTCCTATCCCACGTTTGTAGTCAAGAAGGCAACAAAATCCAGAGGTGAGAATATAGGTTGATCTACCTGTTTCAGCAGATTGCAGGAAAGTGTAAAGATGTCAAACAGAGAAGAGTCCCTGAAAGAAGAAGCAATCTTCCTGTGCTTTGTCAGGGGATGAGTTGTATCTGCCTGATAAGAAAAAGTTACGTCGATTTAGTATCATGAAGTTAGTGTCCATTTATTTTCAGCTAAATCACCAAAATGCTGATGCAAATGTTCTAATCCACGAGCTGATGATTTTATTATAGAATTTTTAGAATAAAGCATGTTCTTCTATTAGGCAGCTCAAAGAAAGCCAAACAAATTAAAACTGGGGGATAAAATATATATCAAACCTAAACCAAGACATATGAGTAACATTTAAAATTACACAGAGACTAATGTAAATATAATAAGCATTAATAAGTATTGACATTATAATTTTGTTTGCAAGATGCTTGAAACGGCAATGCCAGTGCTTGCTTGTCAGAGTTTATTAGTTGGTGCATCTGAGCAAAGGCTGCTTCAGCTATTAGTGGCTGTAAAATCTGTATGGTTTGAGGTATTAGAGAAGGCCACTCAGAGGGTCAGTAATAACTCCACTGGCGTCTGAAGAGATATGGCAGGTAATTACCATATAATGGAAGAATAAGTGCAGGTTCAACTCTACCAAACTATCAGTTTCTAACAACAGATCACTGCATTGATCACGAGCAAGAACTGCTTTTATTGTTATGCACTGCAAAACAATTGCATTATAATACTAGACTGACTACAGGGTGACTAAAAATTATGAGCAGCATTACGGTCACACCATATTTTTTAGAAGAATGTGAGTGGAAGCCTTACCGGCCAAGCAGCATACAGCAGCGCCAAGAGCTCATACCACACAAAATTGAAATGAGTAAAAATGGCACTTACATCACTGAGAAGCGTGGAGAAACTTACTTGGTTGATTTCATTGGTCAGCTGAGAGAGGATAGTGACCCCGATGATGCAGTGCTCTACACTGTCCTGGAGTCAGAGATAAATTGATATCATTCCACAAAAAATTCACCAAAAAGTCTAAAACACACAGCGATTTCAACAGCAATTAAGAGCAACAAATACATTAAATACAAATGATGCAAAGACTAAAAAATAAAACACTATATATTTTGGGTATGTAAGCATCATAATGATAAAAGTCACACATCTTGCACAAATGAATGCATACCTGCAGGAACCTAGTCACATCTACAATGACATTCCTGAAGACATAATCTTCCTTCTGGCAGTCAAACCAACCAAGCTTGGTAATTCTGGCATACAGTTGGATCAATGCTTGCGTGACAAACGCAGCAAGTTTGGGCCGGGTTGCCAGGTAGTTAAGAACATAATTCCCTAAAGATTAATGACAAAATTGAATAAATATTTTTTAGAAAAAGTCAGTTTCACAGCAAAAAAAAAAAAAAGAAAAAAAGAAAAAGTGATTTATTATATCATGACATCATAGTGACTTACGGATGTCAACGCGCTGCTCCAAGGGAAGGGGGTTGCTTGTACGGGACACCAGCTTTGACAGGCATGTGGCGGCCAACAACTGCGAGTAAGAGGACTAGAAACACACACAAAATAACTTTTCTCGCTCACTGAGCCCCCCAGAGGTCATGTAAGAGCTGTGATACTTACACTTCCCCTCTCAAGAAGAAGCTGGCATTTACTCAGGCAGTCGGGGCTGTTGGTAAACTCAACTAGGGCTTTCTCAGCCTGGAGTCGGGTGGTGGTGTCTGTGGTCTCATACAGCTGCTTGCACAGGATCTCTAGCTGGGCTAGGCTCTAAACATGGCAGAGGAACAAAGAGCAGAGTGTCACAAGTTCACACCCAAAGAGACCTCAGTGCAGTGAAAAGGGTTCTTACACATTTTTACTAAATAATTTCCATGGCTTTTCAATTACTATAAGGCAAATTTCACGACCAAAAAATTTCTCCGAAAAAAGAAAAAAAAAGTCAAATTTATCAAAATATTGATAAACTGAATTGATGACAACCCTGAAAAGATTCACGTAAATGACACAAAGTTGGCACAAGCCCGAGGTCGGGTTTAGACAGACGACGGGCCGGATGTGACGCATCCTTGAGGATGCTGTACGTCTTTTGCAGACAGCGGGAGGTGTGGATATCATCCGAGGCAGGTAGCTGCTGGTTTACCACGTTCTGTGCAGTCTTTACAATTCACCGAAGGGCCCCTGTTCTCTGCTACAGGGCTGCTGCTGTACCGCCCCGGGATACTATATGTGATCGCACGCTCTACGGAGCAGGGGTAAAAGGATTATTAATGCTTTTGTGACAAGTTTACCTTCCTGAGTGTTCTTTTTTTTTTTTTTTTAAAAGAGATTTGTGGTGTTTATTGTCCATGAGAAGTCTTCATTGATGTATGTGCAGATATTTGAGACCGGACACCCTGTCCACCTTTTCCCCGTTGATGTTCAGTGGTGAGTAAACAAACTTTACAAACTTTTTTTTTTTTTTTTTTAACGTTTAGGGGCAGTGGTGGCCTAGCGGTTAAGAATGCGTCCCCATAATCAGAAGGTTGCCGGTTCGAATCCCCATCCACCAAGGTGTCACTGAGCAAAGCACCGTCCCCACACGCTAAGGGTGAAGGTTAAAAGCAGAGGACACATTTCGTTGTGTCACTGTGTGCTGTGTTTCACAATCACTTTACTTGTAAAGACACAAACAAATGTTTCTCGTGCAGTCTTATGGGAACCATGTACTTTGTTATTCATGTGTCAATCAGATTTCAATTACTTTCCAATAACTTTATATGTTTATTTTGTATTCCAAAACTTTTCAAGACCTGGAAAATGCTCTTTTCAAATTTTCCAGGTTTTTAATGACCGTGGAACCCGTGAAGTTCTGCTGACTTAACAAGATGATGAAAATGGTGGTTAAATCATGACAGAATACCAGACTACTGATGTAACACAATATTTTAACACTATGATCTGGTGGGCTGACTAATAAGCATTCATTCTGACCTAAAGTGGGATAGTTTAGGCCAGTGCAATTCAATCCCATACATAGTGCAAATATGCATCCTTTTACTTTACGTGGGCATTGAAACTTAAACTTATACTTATCCACCAACTTATAATAACCAATCAAATCATCTGAAATGGAGGACCAAGACCTCATTTAGGGTAAGAGCAGTAAAATGTAGTTCATCAAGATGAGACATTCTCTGGTTTAACGGTTTAAATTTGCCAACTAAATAAGATGACGCGGTCAAGGAGACAACTTCTAGTGCTTCACTCCAGCAGGCACATAATGCCACATAAACAGCACACGAATGCATTCAAAATCTGAGGACATTACACTGTAGGCTGATTAAAAATGCATGAACTACAACAGACCTCATGTGGACAGGCACGATGGAACAGCCGACTCCCGTGACACCCGGCACTCCCACCCTTTTGTTTCTCGCTTGAGACATTTCAAACAGAGAGATGACATCCGTAAAAAAAAAAAAGAAAAAGCACCACACGTGGACAAGTGCATTTAGGGTGACACAGGGTCTCTCTAGGACATCCGAGGTTTGCCAGTTTGACCTTCCGACACTGAGCAGGGACCTTAAGACCTCATCGCTGTTGGGACACTGTGACATGCTGACCCTGGGCTCTGACCCCAGTCTTCTGCTAGCATATGAAAACAATATATTTAAAAAGTCTCCTCAGATGAGACATCGACTACTGTGTGGTGACCCCCAAATGCCGACACGCACGCTGCACACAGGAGATAAGAATATGAACTTCATGCTGACAAGGCTATGGCTCTTCAAGATTAAAAAGGACACTCACATGACGCTGCGACAATGAACAATGAAATAAGTGTAAGAATAAAGGGGGTTATAATTGTGAGAGTGACACTAGTAAAATGTTCAAGGCAGTTACATCTGATTCTACGCAATATAAACTTTTATTAACCTTCTTAGAATGCTAGTACGTGGGAGCCGAAAGTCGCTGGCCTTTTATTTGAGACGGCCTAGCACGGAGCTGCTGTTATGCCCAGTTTGTGTTGCGCACGTTCTCTCCCTTCATTGGCGGTGAATTTGCTGGACCACAGTCTCTGATCCGATCCACCCTCCACAACACGCCATGTTCACCTGAGGTCAGTGATCACTGGTGAATGGTGGAGTAGGCAGCAGATGGGCTGCTCCCTATAACTGGATACCAGGTGTACACTCATAATATATATATATATATATACATACACACACACACACACACACACACACACACACACACCAGCAATCATTAAGCTGTTGTTATCCCAGACCTACACGAGTTACCACTACACCGCTTAAAAAAAAAAAAAAAAAAAAAACTTTTACTTCTACGTAAAGTTCCAGCTCCCGTGTGAATGGGCTTGAAAGACATGCCAACATCGGCCAAGTCAGCTAATTAGGTGACTAATTTAGAAAAAAAAAAGTGCAGCCAGAGCATATTTTCCGCCACGCCAAGTTAGCCGTTCCCAGGCTATGTTGTCTACTAGCGAATCAATACCTGGCAACTCGCCATTCGCAAGTAACGAAACGAAAAATGACTGCAACTCCCGCGTGGAGGTCACGGTGGACGGACATGTGGCAGCTTTTGTTAACGTTCACGGCGGGTCCCGGCGACTGGCTGAACCGATCGATTCGTCGGTGGACGCGCGTGTAACGCGACACCCCCAGAAAAAGCCCGCACGCTACCCGCCGCCGTAGCCGCGCAAGGTCCTCTCTCATCATGGCGGTATTTAGCAAGCTAGCCGGCTACTGGAGTGCTGAACAGCAGCGTGATTGGCCGCCGCGCCGGAGAGCGGGAGAGCGGCAGCGCGCCTGGGCGGGCGGGCGTCGCGCCGCGAGCTCACCGGGCGACCCGGAGCCGCGCGCGGGAGGACTTTCCACGCGCCGGCGGCGGCGGCGGAGCCGCATCGGATGCGATGCTAATGGCTAATGCTAACAGACTGGGAAGCTGCGCCCATCTCCACGCGAGGAGCGACAAATTCCCCGCGGGCGCGAACAAAACTCGTGGCGGGCAGGGGTTTACATTCAACTTGACGCGCCGGAATCGCATGGCCGGCGTGTTGGATTGACGCTCAGCGACTTGTTTACCACACCAAATAACACGCAGCGCGGGAGACACGAATTGGCGCTAACGCTCGCCTGCATCATCGGGGTGCGATCGGCTGCACCCGCCATTCGGCGCGAATTCCCACACGCACCGCATCCCAATGTTTACGCGCACGGCAACCGACCGAGAGCTACAGCCGGCTGGGAACGAAGCGGCCAGCACGATGACAGGCCACAAGTCAACACTGATAATCGCATCCACAAACCATGCCAGTCCGCTGCGCACGCCCCTTCCAAAGCACGCGTCCCGCAAAAAGTACCGGAACGCGCTCGCGCAGCACGCACTTCGGTCTCCGGAGTCGTCCCGCCGGGCAGCGATCGTTCGCGCGCGTGTGTTTTTTTCCCCCAAAAACATAACCCCCCAGTTACCTGCACATGATCCGCCATTTTGCTCCATTCATGCTCCTTTCACTCCCCCCGACAAAGAGCATGCGCGCAAATGCCTACATTCTATACCGCGCTTACGCAGGCGCCGCACGACGCGGGCGCTGTCGGGAGTCGCGGCCCAGCTCTGTGAATCGCGCTACGCAACGTTTCCAGCGCCGCGACCGCTCTTTGTTTACATGGCTCTTAAAGAGGAACCGTTCCCGCAATCGCGCCGGGGGTTTTACGTTCACGGTGACAAGACTTTCGCCGCACTGGCAAAGTAGATCAAAGACTTATTAGTGACAGAGATACGAATGCGTCAGATTTTGATGTTCACATATAACTTTTTTTTTTTGGTATGTAAAAATTCAGTCCAGGACCAGTTCAACCATGGGCCCACCAGTTAGAACCTATAACGTCCACCTGTGTTTATAAAAATGTAAAATAATGTGACAATTGCTGCCATGTATGCTATTCGTGGGTATGAATTTTCCTGTGTGTATTCTGTGCGCGACCCTGTTACTGCCACCTACAGGTGAAGTGGAGTGATTGTCATTGTGAAACACTGCAGCACAGCACACGGTGACACAACGAAATGTGTCCTCTTGGTGAGGACACATTGGTGAGCAGTGGGCAGCCAGGACAGGGGCCCGGGGAGCAGTGTGTGGGGACGGTTGGCAGCTAGGGGCTGTTTCCTTACCGTCAGGCCGCCACTGCCACTGTGAAGCACAAACACAGGTGACAAAGCAATTTAGGAACAGAAGATAACGGCTAGACATTGCACAATCAAGTTTTATGTAGTTCTTCCCTGCACAATCCAGCAGTTATGTCAGAAGACTGTATACACAGTTTTAAAGCAAATGCTTATTTTAAAGTTCTCATAATTCTTTACAAACAATGGAACAAAAACATTCAAATGTAAAAACATTATAACATATTAACAATCAGATATAAGATATATAAGATATATAAATATCAAAGATATATAAAGATCAAAAGAATATCTCAATGCCTGACATACAATAAACGCACAAACTGTAGTAAAGTAAAATTATCACAGGGGGGCAGTGTGGACACATGGTCGTCCTCATCATTTTGTTTTTTTTTTTACTTCCACCATGTCAGCACCAGTACTGTGAACCATGATAACCAAATCCTTTATTTAGTTGTTTACACACTAAAGTTGGCATTACATGTAGCCTGTAACTTCAGCCAGAACTTCAGCAATCTTCATCATGCAGTTATCTTCAAGGCAACACTGAGCAACACTCCCCTGTAAGGTAAATTGGCAGAAATGTAAATCAGAGGTTAATGTGTTTAAAACAGTGATACGCTCGCTCGCTCACTCACTCACTCACTCATTAACTTCCTCACTCATTCACTCCCTCACTCACTCACTCTGTCCCTCACTCAGTAACTAATTAACTCACTCACTTACTACCTCCCTCCCCCACTTGCTCACACATTCACTCCCTCCCTCCCTCCCTCACTCACTCATTCACTCACTCATTCGCTCCCTCCGTTCCTCAGTCAGTCACTCACTCACTCACTCACTCATTTACTCCCTCCCTCATTCCTTCCCTCACTTTCTCACTCACTTTCCTTACCGCTTTGTCCTGCAAAGTAAAAGTAAAAAAAAATCTGAAAGTAAAATCTTTCGCACAAAGCTGGGGCAGTGGTGGCCTGGCGGTTAAGGAAATGGCCCCATAATCAGAAGGTTGCCTCCACACATTGTGACAAATTTCACTGTGTGAACCGTGTGATGTGCTGCTGTGTATGTGACAGTCACTTCACTTTCTCTTTTTTTCACCTACAAAACGAACCACTAGTTCACACACCTCATAATGCACCAGCATAATCTTTACAGTCAAAGTGACTGAAGGGAAATAGAGTTGCCTGTTGTGATATGTAATTCAAATGGCACAAGTCTCCAGTCAGCCATGGCAATGCGGATAGTGTCGCGCTTCTCCATTCGGCCTGTAAAGGTTATAAGCAGACTGATGTATTCAAATCACTTAGCGCTATACGTCTTAAGTGGATATACAAACAAACCATATTGTGTTTGTCATGGGCATCTCTTGACATAATACTGAAAAATTCATATCTAATTTTCCCAGATATGAATTAATGATTTCATTTGCATTTCCGAGACATGACATATGCAACACATATCAAAACACAGATTTGTGTGTTTTGGTTCAAAAACTGAATATTGGTCATGGTACTAAACAGAAGAACAAATTTTTATATGAAGTTTGCTTTTGAAGAGAATTTTGATGCTTAAAACAATAAAAACAACAAACACATTTTGGATGCTGAGCACTTTGGTTTCAACTGACAACTGGTTTCAACTGGGCAGTGGTGGCCTAGCGGCTAAGGAAGCGACCCCGTAATCAGAAGGTTGCCGGTTTGAACTGAGCAAAAGCACCGTCCCCACACACTGCTCCCCGGTCGCCTGTCATGGCTGCCATCTGCTCACTCAGGGTGATGGGTTAAATGCAGAGGACAAATTTCACTGTGTGCAACGTGTGCTGTGCTGCAGTGCAGTTTCACTTCACTTTAAAAAACATTTCATATACCATTTGCCTACTGTACTGCAATGAGTGTGGCTTCCCACTTTGCATCAAACGTCTTTACTTACACACTATTGTGAGGGTTATAATGAAACCAATCTGCCTTTTTAAAGCTCTATTAAGGAAAAAAGCAGAGAGACACCAAACTGTGTATTCTGCCTATGCAGTCACAGAACTATGCAGTCAGAACTGAAAAATTTTCATCCCAGTGAATATTTACAGCATGAAAGGAGCCTTGTGAACATGTTCTTGTCGTAACTAAATAAAGCTCAAAGCTAAGAGGAAGGGAGGATGACAGGGAGCCCTCGGTCACTGCGTCACTTGCAAATGCCGCAAGCTTAGCTATGTGCAGCATGTGGTTACAAACAGCTTGAAGGCGTGGGAGGAAGGGTCCGGCTCATGCACAATGGAAGGAGGCATCATGAAGAAGGGCCTGCTCTACATCCAGCAGCAGCGCTTTGGGAAGGTAAGACCTCAGTGAGCTGCCCACTCTCAGCCTTCTTTACTGATTGTAAGACACAGCAGAATGCTTTTTTGGGCAATTGCTTGCATCAGGTTGCACAATGCTCAAATTTGCTCAAATCAAAACTGTAGACTACATGTGAAACGTTTCAGTATAATGCATGGCTGGGGTTTAATAAAATTGATTCGACGATGACTTAATTTACCTGTAACAGATATGCTTCTATTTTAGTTTTAGATCAAATAAACCTTCTGACCCCACAGTTATTTCAGATTAAGACAGCAAGAGCTGCATTTAACATTGACGAGAAGACACAAACACACAATACTTGTTCTTCCTTAACAGGGTAAACATAACTTTATGTTAAAAGTTGAAATGCCATACTGTTGTGCAGACCAGTGTCAATGGTTTTCTGTTCACAAGGACAACTATTTATCTTGGACAACTATAGACAATTATCACTATTTATGTCACTTCTTTCACTTATCACTTCTTGTTTCCGCCAGTTTAAGTGCAATCTATGTTCCTCAGCTAATCAATCAGAGTGATCACAAAATCAACTGCCAATGCTTTGTTTCATGCAAAATCTCTAGACCTAGGTCATTTTTTTACATTGATATTTGCCTTAAAGCAATGAAGACAAAATTTTATGTGAACACCATCACCAAAACTAACCTTGGAATATGTGACATATGCCTCATCCTTGCAGACAGAATCTTTTAACCTGCTCTTCCTCTTCTGATTTCTTCTCATTATGGGATGTTCTTAGTAAAACATGGTTCAGTTGTTAACACAAGCGGTTTCATTCATAATTACTATTTTCATGCTAAATAGTATAATCTTTAATCTTTTATAGTGCTTTTTTGTTCTTGTGTCACATGTTAAATGCCTCTGTACTTCCCCTTTGTTATGCATGGATGAAATGTGCCTCTCCTTCTGAAAAAAAAAGGTATGTAACTGAAATGTACCATGCATTGTGATCTTGTGTTGCGGACTTTCAATGATTTCACAGTAAATTCATATAATGAGAGAGATGGAAGGGAGGGAAAAGTGCCTTAGACACAAGACGTGGTTTACACCTATTCCAGTCCCCAGACGGAAATCACATGTCAAGCCAAAGCAGGTTGACACACATAGTTTAAAAAGACATTGCACCATTTTGAACGGCTTCCTCTTTCCGCTGACTATTTCGAAACACACAGCACTCTCATAAAACAAGTACTTCTGTAGTGAATAAACCACAGACAGCACATAAACCACATATTAAGCATGACTTCACACTAATCTTAATGAATTTAATATGAATTAACTTTACTATACATATACTGTTCATTGTAGTTCATATTGAGTAACTGAAAGAAATTTTTTTTGGAATTATCTTAATGATTGGTGTCAATTAGTTGATGAAGGACAGTGGTAATAGAGAGCTGATGACCAAGCTCTTATTGTATCCCTCATTTAGAGATGGAAGAAGGTGTGGTCTGTAGTGTACAGTGAGAGCAGGTTCTCCGTGGCCCTGATGGAGCTGCATGACTTTAAACCGGCTTCAGCGGAGGATCCATCCAGCCTCAGCAAGCGGGTAATCCGGATGAGGGACTGTGTACGGATGATAGAGGTGCAGCTGGCTCACTGCCCAAGAGGCTGTGGCGCCTTCCTGCTGGAGACCACCAAGAAGTGTTTTGTGTTTGCGGCCCCAAGCACTGAGCTGCAGGACTGGATTGCCCGGCTTAGTGCTCTGGCGTTTCCTGTATGTGCATACATTTTTACTGTTGACATACTATTTAACCATGAGGTAATTATTTCAAATCCAGGAGGATTCTATAACTTATAATGTTGTTCTTGCAGTTTAATAGCGGTTTGTGCGGGGTGCAAGATTGTGTCAGTGCCCAGAAAATATCTGTGAGAGACTCAGGTCAACTGGAAATGGTGGACAATTGTCTCTATGATACACCATACAGGGGTAAGATAAGTGTTGTTTTATATTAGAACTAATGACTGTGATTAATTTGTATTATTACCAGTCTTAGGATCAATGCATACATAATCATAAATTATGATTAAAAGATAATTCACCAAAGTGATAGGTGAACACCAACAGATCATCATCGAGTTTCACATAAGGAAGCACCACAAATTGAAGCTGTTTGATTGTGAACATGTAGATATCACTATTTTGTGCTTTTAAGTTGCTATAAATACTACATTAAATAGAATTTAAATCAAGAAATTTGTATTTAAAACATAGATACACAATTTAATTAAAATGGCATCCAAATAAACACTTTATGACAATATTTCTAAAATAATTATTAGAATAATAATTATTGTAATAATAAATTCTCACTATGCATGACTGATACTCATTGTCCTCACTTTCACTGCTGCTGTGTAAGTCAAGGATGAGGGATGCTGCTGTGAGCCGTGGGAGCTTGAGAGAGACAGCATGTGAGATATAATTGAATATTTTTTCCCCTGTTTTTGAAGACACCTGACCCCCTTTTGAACTCCAGAACTCAGGCCAGAGTCAGAATCGCAGCTGGCCCAACCTTGATTCCATTTAAGGATGGAGGACGAGAAACTGCTTCATGGCGTGTGAACAGACAAGACTTGTTTTGTCTGTTCACAAATGTCTAGGCCGAAAATGAAATGAAGCAAGATGACCACAGAATGTCCCTAACCCCCCCTGAGGATGATTTATGTGGTTTTCCAACCTTGTCCTAGTCATGGTCATGTGCCACTCTCCATACATCATGGGTGATTCTAAAGTTTTTTTTAATTTTTCACTTGATCTCTCCTCACCACTGGAATACATCAGTCTGTATCTATCATTCTTTGAAACCACAGTGATAGAGAAGTTCATGTCAGGTGATGCAAACAGAGGACACAACATCAGACTCATACTTCTCCAAGCTTCAAGGTCAGATGCTAATCTGTTTTCATGATAGCAAAGAGCAGAGGATTCTGAGCCAGGGATGCGAGAGAGAACATCTGATTAATTAATACAAATCAACATTAACACATTTCCAAACCCGTCTGTTAGCAAATGAAGCACACAAAGCGCATTCAGTGTGATCATTATCTACACATTATCTGCACATTAATTTTTGTCCTCACACTCATTTTGGTCTCATGGATGCTTTTAGAAATGCTTGCTGCAATAAAACTCCTAGATTTTTTTTTTTTTAAATAAAGCGGGACTGCAGTGTCTCACCCTGTCCTGCTTTGATGAAGTAAAAGAACACATCTAAGCAAACCTGCTTGAGGTCAGCCTCTGAGCAGTCTGAAGATAATTGGATTGAAACCACCTCCTGGCAGATTTGATTGGACCTTAGGTTAGTCAAACTGCCTTGGACCACAACATCAAAGGCAGGCAAAAGGTGCATATAAACATTTAAAATAGAGCTTCACTAATAATTTTACAGTCATATGATTTGCCCAGTACTAATCTGCAAAAATATATTTTCATCTATTTATATCTTTAAGAACGTTGCAGAAGCACAGCTAGGCTGACATCAGGCAGCTGAAATGTTCATTTTGAAACAAAAGCTAATTTGGTGAATAGCTCCAGTTCCTATTATAATCGAATTATAAATTATTAGAACAGAGTGAAATTCCTTTAACATATCAAGCTGTGCATTGAAGCCAGAGTCTATTTTTTGCTCCTCAGTGTTGTGCATGTACCTTTAGATGATATAGGAAGGAAGTGGTGTTTTTTTTCTTCTTCTTCAATTTCTGCAGTTGAAACAGATAATATCATTGACACACAGCTGTGATTGTGGTTGACTTTCTTTCTGAAAAAGGTCTCTAGGTGTCATTGCAGTCATCTGCAGTCTAAAAGCATGCTCCATGCTAGTGAACCATCTCACATTTATTACTATTCAACATGACCATTCCTGCAGCCGGAACTGGTTTGATCTTGTCCCAAAAACAGAGACTGTTAAATAAAAAGATAATTAATCATTTATTTAAAATAGTTTGAAGATTGATCTTTTTATTAGATAATAATATTAATGTGCTGCATGTTCCACAAGACAGCCCTAATAAAACAACATTTAATCAACAAAAATAACAGAAATTGGCTCATCAACTGCAAATGCAAGAACATATTACATGGCAAAATAACTGCTGTCTTACACCTCACATGTCAGGATATACTGACATGAAAAACTATGCACCCGAATGTAGTTTTCCTTCTTTAAATCACAGAGCTTGTGGCAAGCAGAGTCTACAAAGTCCTGTGAGATTGACAGGGTCCTCTGGGTTAACCGAGAGATGCAATTGGTCCACAGCGTGATTATCTTTTTAGCTTCGCTCTTGCTGAGCAACATATGTGACCACATCTCCAGGCTCACAGCGGTGCAGCAATCACCAGGAGATGAATTGAAAAAGGGAGAGCAAAAGAAGACAAATAAATCAATTATATCATGGCAGTGGTGGTGAAGAGCTCCCAGCCATCATCACAGAGCACTCCATCTAGAAAGAGCAAGAGGAAGAGATTCTTTCAGGGGTTGTGAATGACAGCTGTGACATCATCCTAAAGAACAAAAGTTGTGCTAAGAAATAACCACTTGACTTCAGCTTGACTTATTCCTCTGTGTACTTTGTTTTCTCTAGAGGAATGGACCATGGTCCAAATGGGCCATTTCCTCCAATAAAGACACTGACTTTTGCAGACGTGAAAGCAAAAGCCATCTGTAAAAGTTACAGTGATAGACAGCATTTTTTCTATTCCCTCATGAGCAGTAACTTCAACTGTATTTTTTCAGCAGGAAGGGATTTTTTGGTCACCGTTGTGAGCACAGTTGCCTCAAACAAGTGTCAGCTGCATGGTGACTACATCCTCACTCCAGAATCAGACCAACTTGTTCTCAGGGACCTTGCCTCTAAGGATGTCCTCTTCATCTGGCCCTATTGTTTTGTCAGGAAATTTGGACAGGATCAGGTAATAAAAGTTTTAACAATATGTGATATACATAATAAACCCTAGATAATAATGTAAAAACAATGCTTTTTGATTTTGATTTCAAGTTGCTGTAAATGTGTCATAGTTATAAAGCTCTCCTCTGCTCTTCAGTTGGCCTTCTCATTTGAGGCTGGTCGCAGATGTGATTCTGGAGAAGGAATCTTTGAATTTGCCACTAGTCATGGCGAACAACTCTACTCCATGGTCAATGCTGCTATCTCGTCTTTCCGAGGGCCGAGCCAGCCTTCCTTTAGCACAGAGGAAGACCCCTGTCCAGCAGAAGACACAGAATACAGTGTTTATGAACGGTTGCCCACCCAAACCCCAGGACGAGGTGTAGCGCCCAAGACTGAAAATCAAATAAAAGGGCTGACTCCATCCTTCAGGCGCTTATCACTGAATGCAATTAAGCTACCAAACAAAGACCAGGTTAGGAGCATATCCAGCTGCCCACCACTAGCACTGCACGAGAGCCAGGATCCTGTTTATGCCAAGATTATCCATCCAAAGCCCCAAGATCACACACTGCAGGAGCAAAGATTCCATGCGGCGCCAAAGAGGATGGACTTTGAGCATTCCAAATCATTTCATTTTTCATCTGGGGCCTCATCAAACTCTTCTCAAGCTAGTGCCTCTGACATGCTGGATGGTGATGGGAAATGTGACCAATCAATTGAAGAAGAAACTGACAGAGCTGACCCCATCTATTACGAAGCAGAAGGCACCTTGTCCACTGCAGTGTGGGATGCTGCATCTGCAGTTTACGATGATCCTGAAGAACTGAAAGGTCAGGAGAGCATTTTTAGAGAAGATGCCAACAAAGTGGAATATGACCACACCAAGGACAACTGTGTTTATGATAACATACTGTTAAAAGGCAAAAGAAAATAGAACAATGTTAACCTTGTTTTTTCCCCTATTTTTTAATAATAACACAATAATTTTGTTAAAAATATCAAAGATTTATACAGAAATTGTATGGAACATCCTGGAACACACCTTGATGACAACAGCAATTCATAAATCTGTACATACACCACAGGTGCAGAGGTACAGAGAGGGTGAAAGATATAATCAGAGGACATCCTCGAAAAAGGCCATAGTGGGACTAGCCCAGGCTGTGAGGAACCACCTATTCCTTTAGAAAGGGAGGATCTCATCGGAAGGATGACTGCACTCAGGTCCATATCATAATATTAATGGCCAAAACACCACCTCCTCCACCAAAGGCCTCCAATGGGGTCTTCCATCCAAGTACAGGCCATGCCCAAGCCTGCCTAGCTTCAGGGCATTGTTAGTCTGATTTAGCTATACCCTGATACAGGGTATAGCTGCTGGCTATTAAATCTGAATTCTTGGTATTCCTGGTAACTAAACTGGAACAGCATGTCGAGGCACAACCTATTACATCTGGTAGTGCACACATGCAAATAACCAAGTTAATCAGCAGCACTGTGACATGTGGGGCACTCCTCTCTCATTCTGCTTATTAAATTCATAATCACAGCAAGGGGACCCGCGGCTAGGAACTGATTGGGATCCTGACCTGACTGAGAATGAAGATGTCACAGTCCCCTCATTCATCCTCACCACCTGTCACCCCCTCCAGGGTGACAGGAGCCAGCTGTGCAGGTCCCCAGAACGGCCTTCTGAGCAGAGCCCATCTGGGATGATGGGGACAGTGGTGTCCACATATATTGGAATACATGACAAGAAAAAGCGAGGCGGCGTGTTCTTTGAAGAGCTCATCTCACAGTGGGGGCGAAGTCAATTAATGACAAGCGCTTGAAGCTGCAGAAAGTTCCTAACTATCAGACTTAGCGATTATATCAGTTTGAGAGTGACGTGTCTTGGGGGTTTCAATGAACAGTAAAATTATATGCAGCGCTATTAGCAATCGAAGGATCTGGCTGGACCTAAAAATCACTGAGGCTGTATGCTGACTATACATACTGCATTATAAAATATGATAAATTTTAGTTTTATGTTAAATGATGGAAGTGATTTTGAAGAAAAAAACGTTCAGTAATTCTGATACACACCATAATTCATGCATTGTAAAGCAAGATAAAATCTAAAAGCCTATTGTGAACAGGTTGCGATTAAAATCTGTTTTTTTTCAAATACTGCCCACAATCTACTGTTTAATGAATGAAGCATATGCTTATTGATGGCTGCATACATCAAATTTATTGACATCTACCTATCCATGCATCTTTAAAAACTGTCCATTCACTTCAGGGTTGTGGGAAGATGGATTCCACTCCAGTAAAACCCATCTATATTCACAAGTGAATTCCCCTGACCTGGTCTGTGGAAGAAAGCTGAACACAAGGGCATGAACCCAGGCCTGCTGCAAGGCAATATGCTGCCTAACATTCACTGTCAAAAATCCACACATATTTTACATACAGTACGATATTTTCTAAAGATAAATTTACCGTAGACTGACTAAAGATATTTCAAAATATTGCCACGATTCTCTTCTTTGACCATTTAAAAATAAAGTTTTAATCTAAAGTTTTATGCCTTCCTTTTTTGGTGAAATACAAATAGCATGGACCTCAGAAAGTATTATATATAAGTATATATATAACTCTTCTTTTGATCTTTTATCTGTAATCCTGTACAATATGTCTTTATATTCTTCTGTCAGATGTTGTTCGATGTGGCTGTGATTTGTGTCATCTCTGATGTGTCTTCAAAATTTCAAATTCAAATTTTATTTGTCACATACACAGTCATACACGGTATGATGTGCAGTGAAATGCTTTCTGCAACTGCTACAGACCACAGTATTGCAAATGTTGCAAGTAAACAATGAACCAATATGCAAATATTGCAAACATAACCAAGTATTACACTTTTACGTCTTTAACATAAAATATGTGTAACTGGTAGGGTGAAGGTGTGCAAATGAGTTACAGTTTAGACCACCTTTAGACTATCCAGGGTGATAGGCAGAAAGTTTGCTCACTTCCAAAGGAAACAATCATGTACATGGAATATCTGGCAGTTCAAAAAATAATCATAATAAGGGGAATTGGTCATAGGTCAACATTTGTGTTACTTCATTGCTTTTAATTAATTTAATGTCGCGATAAACCATAAACCCAATTGCAGTCAGGCGCAAGGAGGTGGGTGAGTTTTCACTTTTACATTTCGAGTGTCTGACAGCAGATGCTGTAACACCACTGGTGTTACATTTACATTTACGGCATTTGGCAGACGACCTTATCCAGAGCGACTTACAACGAACGATGAAGTGATCCGTTCTAGTTCATTAGGACCCCCAACTATGAAACTTTTTATTCACTCTGTACATACGTTAGACAATAAGAAGGTTACAAGTTAATCTAAATAGTCTCTAAAAAGGAAAATACTCAGCGACTGAGCTGTTCTGTCCTCAAGGGGTAGTTCATTCTACCACCGAGGGGCTAAGACTGAGAAGAGTCTAGATAAAGGTCTTCCTGTTGCCGCTCGTTTGAAAAGGCAAGAAGGTGAGGAAGACAGGGTCAAATGAGGCGAGGGAGTTGGGGAGGGGAAATGATTAATCTTACTTTGTAACAGAGTTGTGTTGTCATTTCTCAAAATCAAGTTCAAGTTGAGCTTTATTGTCTTTTCAGCTACATACAGCTACATAGGGTGGTAGTAGCCTAGTGGGTAACACACTCGCCTATGAACCAGAAGACCCAGGTTCAAATCCCGCTTACTACCATTGTGTCCCTGAGCAAGACACTTAACCCTAAATTGCTCCAGGGAGACTGTCCCTGTAAATACTGATTGTAAGTTGCTCTGGATAAGGGCGTCTGATAAATGCTGTAAAATGTAAATTAAATGATGACATACATGTTAGACAGAACATAGTGAAACAAAACAATGTTTCTCCATAACCTGGTGCTACATGTAACATTTAAACAAAGTTACATACTGACAATGTGCACATGTGCGACAGACAATCTGGCTACATGAAGGGCAAACATGGGACAAAGGCAGTGCAAGACAAACCGTGCAAGAATAACAATACATACAGTGGTAATGTGCGAAGAAATGCTGTTATAGGAATGTAATAGAGATATGTTCTGAACATAAGAGGCCTGTGGAAAGAAGCTATTGCATAGGCAGTGAGAGCCTCAGGCATGCTTCAGTGCCTTCCGGTAGGGGGATGAAGAGTGCATGTGAGGGGTGTGTAGAGTCCTTCACAATGCTGGTGGCTTTCCTGATACAGTGTGTTTTTTAAATGTCCGTCATGGAGGGAAGAGAGACTCAGATGAGCTTCTCAGTTGTGCTCACTATCCGCTGTAGGGTCTTGCTGTCCGATATGGTGCAGTTCTCAAACCAGACAGTGATGCAGCTGGTCAGAATGCTCTCAATTGTCCCTCTGTAGAAGGTGGTGAGGATGGGTGGTGGAAGATGGGCTTTCCCAGCCTCCGTAGGAGGTAGAGATGCTGCAGGGCTTTCTTGGCTGTTGAAATGGTGTTGAGAGTCCAGGACAGGTTCTCTTTTAGATGATGTCCAATGTTGATGGAATTTAGGGAGAACTGACTTGAGATTCGCATGGTTGAATCTCCAGCATCAACAAATAGTCTGTCAGGGTCGCTAATAGCCTCGTACAGCACGCAGAGCGCCTCCTTAGCGTTAGCGCTGTGGTGGAATATACACTCCTATCACGAACACCAAGGTGAATAAAAAGGTCAGCATCTCACAGTCACAAACTCCACCAGTGATGAACAGTAGCTAGAGACTAGCACAGAGTTCTTGCACCAACCCGAGTTGATGTAAACACACAAGCTGTCGCCGTGGGTCGTACTGTGCATTCAGCTGTCAGCACGGAACGCAGTAAGGCCGTCCAGCTGAATGGCGGCATCTGGAATTAATGTCTCAGTAAAAACAAAGATGCAGCAGTCTCTGTATTTTCGCTGGGTAGTCTGCTAAAGTTTGATGTAGTCCACATTATTGTCCAGGGAACAGACGTTGGAGAGTGTGATATGGATGGGAAAGGCGTACGCCTAGGATTGGCGACTGTGATGGCCGATGGCAGTCCTGAGAGTATGATAAGGTGAATGGCCTTAGAAGGGAGATGATGGGAGTCACAGGGCGCTTTGGTTTTTTCGACTATTGGGGCGATAAGAGAGGTGGAAGTTAAATTGTTCAAAGAGGAGTGCTCACCGGGCTTGACAGGGGTTCAGTTGTTTGGATTGTCGGATTGATAGGAGGTTCTGGTGACAGATCCAGACTATAAAAAAAAGGTGTGTCACAGCCAGCTTTTCACAGTCCCCCACCCATAACACTGCTGTGTCTGGTTGAACATCTGTGAGATATAGCTAAAGGGATGGCATTTTTGGAAGGGAAAACGCTGTGACAGGATTTACTGAAGGCTCAAGTGAAGGGAATGGAGCAGAGTGAGAGAGCAAATGTCGTGATTAATCCCTAAACCCAATTGCGGTCAGGCACAAAGAGATGGGTGAGTTGACGCTTGTTTAATGAGTCAAGGAGGCGAGTTTCGTGTTCCCGGAGACATTTAACATGATTAAGTTCACATTCATAGAAAGCGTGTTCAATGCATAGAAATAACATTAATTGCTGTCAAGGTGCCAGCATTGAATTCATCCTGCCTTTTGCAATGCGTTTTATTTCAATTTATGGTCATGAAGATATACAAATACTTCAGCCTTCCATATATGCAGCATTATGCATTTCTTAGTGACAGGGATTTTTGAGAAGCCAGCTTTTTTAACCTCCATAAAATCTTGTTATCTTTGCTCTCATCATTGTTGCTACATGAAACGATTTTGGCTTGCATGATTTCCATTTTCTATTTATTTTTTTGCTGAGCTAAATAACACCAACCCCCACATCAGCACACACAAATCACAACCATGGGGAACATTATCTTCTTCATCCCAGCCCTTCCAAGTAGCAAACATGATGGATTACGCAAACCTTCTGGAGAAAAAAAGCATTTTTTATTCCAGCATTTATGCATCATTCTGTGTGTCTGTAAAAAAACACAGAACACTTACTAGCTGAGATGGGTGCTTGCAAATCAAATATCTACCATCCTTAAAAGGCTCACTGAAATGGCCATGTCATTGATCACAGGTCATTCATACCCATGGCAGTATAACCTTCAGTGTGTTAAAGCTGAAAATGGTAAAACTTCATGAATCAGAAATTATTGGGATTTCCTGTAATAACTAAAGTCATGATGATTATTAATTAAAAGGTAATTAAAGGAAATACTGTGCAAATAGTGACTTGGGTACTAAATCATTTTCTGCAGTTTGATTACAGAATATTTTTTTTCAGTTAGATTTTATCCACACCTGAACACTGCAGCATCCCTCACCTGGACAAGTGGGTGGACAGACAAATATTGATTGTAAGTCCTAAACACAACATGGTCCTACTTCACTCATTTAAATAGTTCTTATTCAATAAGTTACTCCCTTGAGGCGCATAAACTGGTTGATGATAATGGGATAAAGGTGCAACTCTGGTGATTTATGGCAGTAAGATCACATTGTCTAAAATACTACTTTATACAATTGTATGACATTAAGGTATTTGTACTCAGTCTTTCCTTCAGATCTACAAGTTGCTGTCAGGCTTGATTCAACGCTTCATCAGTTACTGTGACTCCACTGTCATGTGGCTCACGATGAAGTCGTCACTTCAGTTCACTGTCAGGCCCCTTGCTGCCTGGCTGCATGTGATAAAGGTTGTGAAAGCTTGGCACTCAAGGTGACAAGGTTTGGAATGCTGCTCATTGCATTTCTAAATAATGCATTACACAATTTCATTATTTCACATCATTTAAATATTAACCGTTCAATGCCTCAACATTCATGTCCTGCTTCTAAGAATGAACATTTTTAAAAAAGGGTAAGGGATTCTGTATATATGTAATTACCACTA
Organism: Denticeps clupeoides; assembly: GCF_900700375.1. Taxonomy (NCBI): domain Eukaryota; kingdom Metazoa; phylum Chordata; class Actinopteri; order Clupeiformes; family Denticipitidae; genus Denticeps; species Denticeps clupeoides. The sequence continues at coordinate 12,787,975 of NC_041709.1, read as the reverse complement.
ACAGACAGTTAAACTGATGGGAAGGTTTAGCCGGTTATTGGTCATATGGTATTTTATGTGAAGTACAAATCTATTAATGTAGAGCTTAACTGCCTGCCTTAATTCCCTGATTAAATTTTTGCTATCCAAGGCAGGCTTTAACAGATGCAAGTCTGTAAGTAACTATTACTGCTAATATAATAATGACAACAATAATAGTTAATTCACTCATTTTAATTCATTAATAAATCAGTCATTTTGAAATGGCAGACAAGTGTAGGAAAGGTGTTTCGACAGGGAGAGACAGACAGATGATCTGTTGATTTTTGAAATCCTGCTGTCATAATGGCTGGACATGGCGAGGAAGAGGGACGCATATGCACAACGTCATGAAACAGAGGTTTAATACATGGTGGACAGGACAGGGAAAACCTCACCAAACAATGATCCAACGGCAAACAGACACAAACAGGGCAGCTTTATACAATCATACACAGATGAACACAATCAGGAAATATAATAACACAGGAATAACACGAAACCGGATCATGACACCTGCAGATTTTCACAGTGAATATAATGAAAATAAATTTTAGCGCAAATTACTTATTTCAATATTTAATTTAAAGGCAACCCTTTGAAGTACATCATGTGGTACATATGTGTGTTTAAATATGTTTGAATAAATGTTGTCTGGTTGCACATTTGGAAAAGTGAGTGTTGTTAATGTGTGTGGGAAGGTGAAACTGCCAAGTGATCCCGATGATGCCATCTCCACTGCACTCCACTCAGCACTCACACATCTGGACAAAAAAGACTCATATGTTCGAATGCTGTTCATAGACTTCAGTTCAGCATTTAACACTATAATCCCACAACAGCTCACACAAAAACTGATCCAGCTGGGGCTCAACACCTCACTGTGTAACTGGCTGTTGGACTTCCTCACAGGAAGACCACAAGCAGTACGGGTTGGCAGTAGCACATCCAGCACCATCATCCTTAACACGGGGGCTCCTCAGGGATGTGTGCTGAGCCCCCTTCTCTTCACTCTGCTGACCCACGACTGCACTCCGTCACACTGCTCCAACCTCTTCATCAAGTTTGTGGATGACACGACTGTGGTGGGACTCATTAACAGGGATGAGTCTAACTACAGAAGCGAGGTGAGCCGCCTGGCCAAGTGGTGCAGAGACAACAATCTCTCCCTGAATATGGAGAAGACGAAAGAGATTGTTGTTGACTTCAGGAGAGGAAACACTCAGCATGCTCCTCTGACCATCAACGGTGCATCTGTGGAGAGAGTGAGCAGCACCAAGTTCCTGGGTGTGCACATTACTGAGGATCTCTCCTGGACAAATTACACCACTGCACTGGCCAAGAAAGCACAGCAGCGTCTCTACTTCCTCCGCAAACTTAGAACAGCAAGAGCACCAGCCCCCATCATGTACACATTCTACAGAGGAACCATCGAGAGCATCCTGTCTAGCTGCATCACTGTGTGGTTTGGAGCCTGCAATGCGTCCTGCCAAAAAACTCTCCAACGCATAGTCAGAGCAGCTGAGAGAATCATCGGTGTCCCTCTCCCCTCCCTCCAAGACATCTACAGTACACGCCTCACCAAGAAAGCCCTCTGCATAGCAGCTGATCCCACCCACCCAATGCAAACCTTCTTCAGCCTGCTGCCATCAGGGAGGAGACTGCGGAGTCTCCAGGCCAGGACCAGCAGACTGAAGGTCAGCTTCACCCATCAGGCTGTCAGGAAACTCAACTCCCTCCCAGCTCTGCCCCCACTACCCTCACTCCCCTCTTCAGCTCCACAAACTTTCTGAACCCTAACACACACAAACTGACCATGCACCAGTCACTCTGTGCAGCTCTGGTCTGCCAACTACCTCACTTGTCACTTCGTCACTTTAAACTTACCTCTGTTGCACTACATGGGTTTGCACTCTCCACCATGTGCCCTTATTTGTATATGGTGTTTTTAAAATTGTAGATTGTGTTTTTTTTTTTTTTTTTTATTGTATTTATACTTTGTATTCAATGTTACTGTTACTGTTTTTGTATTTAATGTTACTTGTATGGGTCAGAGAGTAACGTAATTTCAATTCTCTGCATGTCCTGTACATGTGGCAGAATTGACAATAAAGCTGACTTTACTTGACTTGACTCATGGTGAAAGGTGATTCCCACAACATGAAACCAGCACCGGACAATAGCTCAGCGCTCAGTCATTGAGTTCTCCTCAATAAAGTACTATACCTACTCTGGCCTCATGCCACCCTCGTGCACTGCGCATTTACACAAATGGAAACACTGGGGGGTATTCCAGCTAAGGCTGCCCCACATTTGCAGATTAAAACACAAACCTGCCCTCTTGCCCTCTGGGTTTACCCCGTTTTGCAGCATTGCTATTCCGGTGTCAGTTCAGCTGCACGTCATTGACAGAAATAGAATATAATCTTTTTGAAATTATATAAGACACTGCTGAAGAATACCATTGTGTCCCTGACCAAGACACTTAAGTGTCTCCAGGGGGGGACTGTCCCTGATTGTAAGTCGCTCTGGATAAGGGCATCTAAAAAGTTCTGCAAATGTAAATTTCATGGCCCCGACTTCGAGAATTGCCTGACCCCCTTGAAACCACTGGAACTTCCTGGCCATGACCTCTGCCTGCCCCTGACCTTGAGCCTGCTTGATCCTTCGGTTAAGACGTGAATCCATGCTCCCCTACCTCGCTGCCGGCCACTACGTCCTCCCGTCCAGTCCACGCTCCCGGACCATACTGAAACCCGCTGTCTCCCGGTTCTCCTCTGCCCCGCTACTTCCCACAGATCCCAAACTCACTCTCCGCTGCGCTGCAGCGCATCCACTGCTTCCTCCCCGGCCAGTCTCTCCCTCACCAACCAAACGCGTCCAGTGTCCTCTACCGGTACGACGGCTTGTCCCCCCGCCCATAGTATTTCTGCAAGTGCCTCACCGGATTCCCCTTGTGACAGTAAACATAATAGATGTTCAAGTTCTGTCGGCTGGCAAGTGTCAAGTATTTATATCCGTGCACAAAATACATTCTGTGCCATTAAATGAAAGAACCTTCACTGCTGCATATTGTCCACAGTTATTGTCCATGTTCTCTGTCCATTTGGTCCACAAAAGGAAAATGTCATAGCATTACTTTATTCACAGAAATTAAAAGCAATGATTCATTTTGTGCACCAAACTGACATTAGCACCCACCTGTTTGAAGATAGAATGCTATGTAGGACAGAAAATTGTTTAGTTGACAAAATGTAAATTTGAAAAAATTCTCAATCACAGAATATCATTTGGATTACAAAAGAAACATTTTCAATGAAAGAAAGTCGTTTTGTTCACAGAAATACATTTTGTGGTTGAAATTGACTTTTTGTCAACTAAATTATTCTGTCCTTCAGACAACACAGCCTTCTGTGCACAAAACTGTTGATGCTAATGTTAATTTGGTGCACAAAATAAAATGATTTTGATTTCTGTTAATTTAATAAAAAATGTGACACGGGTATAAATTTGTGTGTGAGTTGATTCTGTCATACAGTACCAGTGTTTGGACACTCCTAATCTGTGGCGGTTATGGAGACTAAGATGGGGGCCATTTTGAATAATTGAATCCCATTTTTACCTCCTCATCTGTTTTGTTTACTGTTGTTTTTTTGTTTATTACAAAACCTCACAGGTTATTGCACAATCTCGTGTCTTCAGTTTTGTACACCTCACTTTCACACATTCAGTACCCATTACCACACAATTATAAACAGGGTTGCCGTTGCCAGCGCCCAGTCCTGCACAGTTGGCAAAGAGCAGGACTCATCCAGGGTGGGTGGGTTAGGCCATGACACTAACCTCCATGCCACCCTGTAGATAGAAGTTACTGTGCCCAAAGGTATGCTTTACTACACCTTGAGCAGACTCTTCTCAAAGGCATGTTGTGTGTCCTCCAGTCTGGACTTGATGGATGGAGAAACCTATTGAGAAACAGCCCATGAGAGGTAAAGGCTATGTCCAGTTTATTACTCCTTTTTACATTTGACAGGATTTCAGTGTGAACTGCAATGCTTTTTGTGATCCAAATCCAACCCCTCATTCACACAAGATCTTTTGTTTGAATGCAAGTCCCTGCAGCAAAACTGTAATGAGAACAGGCAGTTATCACAGCAAAGGGAGAAGCAATTGCCTATTAATATCTTTTGTTTTTCCTGGAAGCAGGGGTTTAGATGGTTTTGGATGAGTGTAGCTCAGTTTACCCCAGGGAGTGAAAACCTCTTTGAAGCCAGGTAATAATTTTCAATAATGCTTTAACATGCTGTACAAAAATTGGAGCATGTATTTACTTTATTTCTTCAGTAGAAATATCAAAGCTAACAAATCATCCAAAATCTCTGCCCTCTTGGAGAATTTCTGATTTTGTTTTTTAATGCATCCCATGAGATAACATTTTTATTTTGTGAAAATGACATAGTGAAAGCAATTGCAGAAAAACTAATTCCTTTAAAGCCTGTTGGGTTCTCTGACGTGTGTTTTCTGTGAAGGCATTGCTCAACTCTGGTAGCACATGTCAGTGGGAATTTATCTGGCAGCACCACAGCATCTGCCTCTCATGAAACTGTTTAAAATTTCATTGGTTACACCTCACATCGAAGCAAGGAGGTTGTATGGGAGGGCTGCACTGACTCATACGTTTCTTGCTGCTTGCTGTTCAGCTCTGTCTTGAAGCCAACTATGCAGTGAGGAGACTGCACCACCAGATGGCTGCCCTCAACCTGTGATGCCATTATGGCTTTTGATGGCAAACTGTACATCCAGAGAAGACAGGTTCACTACCTTGATGTACTGAAATTTTTAACCATGCCTTAAATGGTGTGCATGTGTATCTTGAACTTTTCCAGTTTTGTTGTACATCCCAAATCCTCGAGTCCCAAGTCAGAAAGAAATAGTGGACAGAGCATAGTTCCAATGGAAGGAGTGGGCCTCCCACCTGCAAAGAGTCATGTTAGAGTTCAGCTAACTGTGGGGTCACAAAATTATAAATGATGGTCTCTTATTTCCCCGAGGTGGACGTGCACTGGAGTCTGTAGCAAACTGCCCATAATACTGTGAAGCAATTTTCTACTGTGATAGAAGGGCAGTTTTCATTTAAGGCCTCGAATAGTTCATCAGATACGTGCTTTGGAAACTGTTTCAGGCTTAAGGAGTGGCATTTATAATACTGCAAGCAGTATTGATTTGTGGTCTGACTTAATATTTTTCACTTCACATCTAAACAACAACCAACATTCCAACATGCATTATTTTAGTGAAAAATAAGTAAATGGCTCTGGTGCTATTAGGTTTGAAGAAGTGCAGGCAATAATCCTAAATCACAGTCTCCAACAACCTTTGCACCATGGAACAGGGCAGCATCTCTCCCTGTGACTTCGGTTCCTGTCTGAATGTCACCACCTGCAGATAACAAACCATTATCAGCTGGTGAGTTGACTCTTTTGTAATTGCCTTTCCTTCACAGACTGGAACCACTGGTGACACAGCCCCCCTCTTTTCTCTTTACCATTAAGCTGGAACATCTGATCCTTCCGTGATTGGATGAGTGCAGCCGCAACATTATGACCACCTGCCTAATTGTATATAGGTTCCCTATGTGCTACCAAAACATTTCTGACCAGTTGTGACCTGAATTCTGGTACCAAGTCCTGTATATTTTAATATTTGTCAGTGTTAATTTTTGAATTTGGCATAATATAAATTATAATATAAATCATTTAGACATATCGTAGTGTTTTGATAGAAGACGACTGTTTTTAGGTTAAAATAAAATAAAATTGAATAAAATCCTGCCCAGACATTGTAAATTTCTCTCTTATATTAATGGGAATTCCAGCATAGATTATCAGCAGTAATCATTTTTTAATTCCTATGGATACTGTTTTCACTAATGCAATTCTGTCACTTTAAAACTTTTACATTGTCTTAGTACATAAGCTGCATTTATGAATTACTAGGCTTAATAATAGTTAGTCACTTATTAGTCTTTTTGTAATATTTAATATTAATGTAAATCAGGGATGTTGACCCTAAACATTTGAATGGCAGTGCATACTTTGTACACACACACACACACACACACACAACCCCCCCCCCCCCCATACACGCACACACACACACACACACACACACACACACACACAGCAGTTGCCACACCAGACAAGCTTTGATCACAGTGATGGCACGAAGATGGTTATTCCCATTACTGTGAATGGAAAATGAAACTGCAAGTGGTATAATTGATTTCCATCCTGCAGGTGCATTTTTCAAACAATGATTTTAGCCTCCCTCGGCTGCTCTTGCTCAAAGTATTTAGAAGCTGTGTTCTCAAGGTTACATATAACATTTTTTTGAATATCCAGTTTCTAAAATGAACGTTTTGTTCCCTGGTATTAAGAAAATGGTTGTCATCACAGCCAAAAAACAATTAGCCTATTCTTTGAAAGTGCCCTCAGGACAAGATTTTCATGTTACATTAGCATAAGGACCATTAGTAATGAGTTGCAAAATGAGCAATTAGTTCACAAAAAAATAAAGTGGAATACCAGACTCCATACCAAGTGAATCATTTAATCTTTGCAATACTTTTATTTTATTGCATCCACCTTTAGTGCATACATATACACATGCATGCACACATTTTAGTTATTGTTCTGAACAAAAACATGGATGTCCATCTGTGTCTGTTTCAGCACAGATTCATCCTTCACCTCCATCATTTAAACTCATTGTGCCACGGTTGTTATTTTCCAATTCCAGCCGGAGAAGCAAATTATTTACTCATAATTGCAGTCTGCACACTGAATTAAATATCATATATTGGAAAATGATGCCTTGTTCTATGTCTGTGAGCAACAAAAGTAACAATTTACAGCATAATGCACACCACTGCAAGCTTTCAAAATTGTGGTTGTAACTTGATAATGGACACAGACAAAATTGACAAAAAACTCACTGGTGCAATTTTCAGAAAGTGCCTCCATACACCCCAACATAAAAAAAAACAGTGATGTGACCATTTTAAATACATAGACTGAAAAAAATCAGTACACTGAAAGGCTAAAATACTTTTCACAGTCACGCAATTAATATAGTATAGTTCTTTTGCCTGTGAAATAAGTGAGCATGGCACAAGTGAAATGGTAAACAAATATTTTCTGTTCTCTCAACCTTTGTAAGGCTTGGAGATGTATGCATGTGAGGTGTTTTACATTAAATTATGAGTCTATTAATAAGCCACTCAAGATTTTATTATAAATCCAATTGCTTGTGGACACATATCCTTTTAGAACATGCCATCTCAAATCTTCAATTGTCTGTCAAAGGTATTGGTAATATGAAAAGAGAAAAAGCATAAGTCAATGTTTGTGTGTGACAGAGAAAAAAAGGCAGATTGCATGCATGTAGGTGTGTGTGTGTGTTTATGTGTGTACATACATAAACACACACATCCTCTATCACACTTTCTTGGTTCATCTACTATCTAGGCCAATCCCACAGTTTCACCCAGCAGCAGCCAGCCACATACACTAGTTGCAGCTTTGTCAATCGACATATGGAGGGATGTAACTCCAGGCAGTAACAACACAATTTACAATTATTCTTTTATTATAGTTTGGCCTAAAAGCTACACAACAGAATGATTTATATTACAGCCTTGTCCAATATACTGTAACATTTACTGACACACTGAACTATAACTTAAAAGTAACAATATATTATAATATACATGTAAAGGAAATTAGTAAAAAAAAAGTACTATCAATACATAGTAGTCATCAATAGTATCAATACAATACATAAAAGGAGGACTTAAAATTTAACATTTTTCTGTGCTGGCTCAGACTAAGACTTCTACTTAAAATATTAGTCAAATACTGAATTTTGCTATGAACCAAAGTCATGTCCATTTTAAACAGTATCATGTTGTGAGATGTTTTTTATTTTTTACTTTTGGAAATGCTTGTTGGCTTTCTGTGAGATTTTTTTTTCATTTTCCAGAAAGAAGTTAATTAAACTATGTGTAAACACGAATACAAAGCTTGGCCACAGTGAAGCATATGATGTGCTGCCATGTGCATTCTTTGGGATGTTTGACAAAAAAATGAGCCAAGATCTGCCAGATTTTCAAGCTTAACTTGAAGGCATTTTCTGAGTCTTCATTAAATACAATGTGGCATGAGCATATTGTTATTTTTTTTCCTACTTTTTAAAAAATTACAAAAACATGTACATATTTTTCTTAAAAAACAAACTTTGCCATACCATCTGTCTGGTTTATGCCTGATATTATGTCCCATGAACATTTGAAGTTAGTTTGCACTGAATTTCTGAACACTACTGCAATCAGCAAAGAAAGAAAAGCTAGAATAAAAAACTTGGGAATAAGCATTTTTTTCAGTTCTGTCCATATTTTATGCAAATGCCCTATTTTTAATGTTGTGAGTTTGTGCTGAATGTCTGGATGCCCACACCAGTTTCCACTTCAATGCTGCTCTCATGTTATGCTCTCTAAAATTACAATCATCTGCTGCATGATTATAAATTTAAAACATTGTATCAGACATCAGTGTTGGGGAAATAATAGAATTGGGAAGAGTAGAATCTGAGTCAAAATGCAACTTAAACAGATCTCAGGTGTGTCCGAACTTAAACTGAACAGATAGCCACCAGATGAACAACAGGCAATAAATAAACTTGGGAGCATATGTAAGGATATATGTTTCTTAGCAAGGACAAGGACATTTTTGGATTTTTTCATGGAACTTAGTAATGATCAAGATAATCAGTTTAAGAAATGTCCACTTAATTTTATGTCTAGCATTGATCAACGTTATTGTCAGAATCCGGTCTGGAAGGGGCAACTCATGAATTTCCTGCGCTATTATGATTGTTTTCACCAGTCTCGTGACTTGTCTCGTGATGTCGTGCGCATGGTCCTTCTTCCTTGCCATGTCCAGCCAGCCTGACTGTTAAGGCTGAGGGTAAAGTAATGTGGGTGGCGCTGTTTGGTATTTGAGAACCTTGTGTGATGCCCAGCAGCAACCACTAACACACATTCACATGGACTCAAGGTCTGCCCACCTCATCGTATGCCACACCCACTTCAATGCAACACACCTGTACACCTCCTGATCACTCACCTTTAAAAATCCTGTTCACCCAGGAGTGTGTGTCCGATCTTTCCCAACTCTCCATTAAATGTTGCAATACATATACTATAATATGTTGTTATTATAGTGTAAGTTATAGTTCAGTGTATCAGTAAGGTTGCATATGCGTACATGCATCACAAATAACCACAAAATAAAACTGAGGCTCTGTTCACCCACTTACCCAAGGTCAAAGACGAACTGGGAACTGCAACGGAGTTATGCCCGGTGTCATGCTAAATTACAGATCTAACATTTTTAAATATATACAGTTATGTACAAAAAACCCAGAATAAACACAAAATGAATCACACATACCTGTCATAAATAACCACAAATGAAACAATGAGGCTCTGGTGAGCTCCCCTGCACTCATCACTATACAAAAGACTTACATACAGCACATTACACAAGCAACAATTCGACAAAACTAACAAAACATGGGCTACTGCAATTTACCAAACATTACTAACATTATTTACAATATTTACAGTTACACTACACATGAAATTCTAAAAGAAAACACGTATCGTTTCCACCCACCTCATTTCCTGAAGGTCAAAGACAACCTGGGGAGGAACAGACGTGCCCTTCCTGTGTAAATGCACACCTTCTGGAAGACGTCTGGGAAGAAATGAAAACTAAATAAAATGTGATGACCTTTCAATCAGACAGTAACAGAGGCTCCTCCCATGGCTCATTGCACCTTTATTATTGGCTTAGTCAAGGGTCATCTCAAAAACCTGTACTCACTCTAGCCCTCCATGGATCATGTTTCCCATCTCTGTTTTAGAAGATCAAAGAATTAATGGAGATTATTCATTTTTTCTAATTTCTGTACTCTCATTTTTTCTGTATTGTATGGAGTTTGACCAGAGATTTGATCTTCACTGGTTTCCAGATACCACTCACTTGAAGGCCCTGATGCTTGACTTCTCATCAAATTGAGGATAACTCTGCAATACCCCTTCTCTGATGACACTTACACCGGCAGCAACTTTAGAGGTTCCAGATTCCAATTTCAAATACACTGAAAGCTGTTTACCAAGACTTGTCCTGTTATCAGAGCCATTTCAGGTTACTTCAAATTCAAGATAAAGGGGAAACATGCTGTTTATTCTATCCAAGCTGAAGATATCACAAAAATATGGTGGCCCAAAAGGGGCAACAACATTAAAAAGCCACACCATGTATGCAAAAACTGCAACATGAATGCAAATCTGCAACATGAATGCAAAAACTGCAGTTTTGTTTTCATGTTGTGACCTGTGCATTCACCTTGTGGCTTTTGCATTTATGTGTCACACCAGTTTCTTTCGTGTTGCGGCTTTTTTATTTGTGTTGTGGCTTTTGCATTCGTGTGTCTCGCCATTTTCATTCATGTTGTGGCTTTTGCATCCAGAAGTATTCACAGTGCATCACTTTTCCACATTTTGTTATGTTACAGCCTTATTCCAAAATGGTAATGAATTCTATATTTATGACCTTCAGATTTATTAAACATAAAAAAATGAGAAAACACATGTACATAAGTATTCACAGCCTTTGCTCAATACTTTGTCAATGCACCTTTGACAGCAATTACAGCCTCAAGTCCTTTTTAATATGATGCCACAAGCATGGCACACCTATCCTTTGCTAGTTTCACCCCTTCCTCTTTAAAACTCCATCAGGTTGGATTTGAAGCGTCGGTGCACAGCATTTTAAGATCTCTCCAGAGATGTTCTAATGGATTCACACGTGGGCTCTAGCTGGGCCACTAAAGGACAGTCACAGAATTCTATTGAAGTCACTCTTTTGATATCTTGTCTGTGTGTTTAAGGTTGTTTTCCTGCTGAAATATGAACCATCACCCCACTCTGAGTTCAAGTGTGCTCTGAAGCAGATTTTCATCCAGTATGTCTCTGTACATTGCTGCAGTCATTTTTACCCTCTATCCTGACTAGTCACCCAGTTCCAGCAGCTGAAAAACATCCCAAAGCATGATGCTGCCACCACCACGCTTCACTGTAGGGATGTTATTGGACTGGTGATGAGCGATGTCTGGTTTCCTCCAAATGTTGTGCTTGGCATTCACACCAAAGAGTTCAATCTTTGTCTCATCAGAATAGAGACTTTCGTTTCTCACAGTCTGAGAGTCCTTCAGATGCCAGACAGGCCCCTTCCATCTGGTCACGCTACATATACAAGAGCTCTGACTCAGTGACCATCTGGTTTTTGGTCACCTCCCTGACTAAGGTTCCTTTGCCCCAATCGCTCAGTTTAGGAGGCCGGCCAGCTCAAGAAAGAGTCCTGGTGGTTACGGATGGTGGAGGCCACAGTGCTCATTGGGACCTTCAAAGCAGCAACGATTTTTCTGTAATCTTCCTTGAGACAATCCTGTCTTGGAGGTCTACAGACAATTCCAGACTTTCTGCTTAATTTGCGGTCTAACATGTACTGTGAAGTGTGGGACTGTAAAATCACATACAATCAACTGTTTTTTCCACTGGTCAACTCCAATTAAGCTGCAGAAACATCTCAAGATCGATCAGGGGAAACAAGAGGCACCTGAGCTCAATTTTGAGCTTCATGGCAAAGACTGTGAATACTTATGTACATGTGCTTTCTCAGTTTTTTATTTATAAATAGTTTAATTTATTTAATCCATTTTGGAATAATGGTGTAACATAACAAAGTGTGGAAAAAAGTGTGGTGTTGCGGCTCATGCCGGTTCGTGTTCGCATAGTAATTCGGAGGGAACTTACCTGCCTCCTTGCATCACACCGCACTGGGGTTCCTCGCCTCCTCCTACACGTGCTCTCGTTCTGGTTCCGTGGACCATGACAGAATGACTGAGCCGACTGTGAATCCCACCGATTTCGCTGCTTTACGAGATCAGGTAGCGCGCCAGTCGAACCTCATAGATTCCGGACCCTGCCTGCAAAAACTCCACTGGACATCCATGCCCTCCAGATGATTTATTATGCGAATCTGCAGCAAGATGGTCAGCCACGGATGCCAGCAACATACAAAGCCTTTAGCTGCTAGTTGTCAAGTGGGCACTCGAGGAGTGGCGACACTGGCTGAAATGCTGTGACACCCCCTTTCTGGTCTGGACCGATCATCAAAACCTAATCACTATCAAAGCTCCAGATTCCTTATCCTCTGACCCCGAACCCATTCTCCCAACTCATCACATCTTGGGTCCTCTCCGGTCGTCCCAGGAGACTAAGGTCCGGGCTGCCCAGACGTCCGACCCTGGCCCGGCCAACATCCCACCAGGGTGCCATCTGACTGGGAGCAACACGGAAATGAGGTAACATGACTCCTATAAATTGGTAAGATGGCCACTGCCAGCAGCTCAGTCATTGATTGTACTCTATCCGTGTGGTGTTGCGGCTCACACCTATTTGCGTTCGCATAGTAATTCGGAGGGAACTTACCTGCCTCTGTGCGTCACACCGCACTGGGGTTCCTCATCTCCTCCTACACATGCTCACGTTCTGGTTCTGTGGACATACGATGGGGGCAGTGGTGGCCTAACGGTTAAGGAAGCGGTCCCGTAATCAGAAGGTTGCTGGTTCGAATCCCAATCTGCCAAGGTGCCACTGAGGTCTGCCCACTGCTCACTCCAGGCGATGGATTAAATGCAGAGGACAAATTTCACTGCTCTGTGTGCTGTGCTGCTGTGTATCACAAGTGACAATCACTTCACTTTCACTTCACTTTCAATGAAAACAGCACATACCAAAATCGTTGAGTGCCTGATCTGAGATGATGCTACTGTTCCCTGGGGCTGATGTCTGCAAATCATGTCTGCAAAAGTTTTTTGAACCACAACTACAATAAAGGAAGAACAAGGAGATTAGTGGAAAAGGTTCTTGGCACATACAGCCCCTCTTGCTGCACGTCCCCGGTGGCAGAGCGACCAGTCTCTCTCTCTGCCCCATGCAGGGAGGCGGTCCCAGATCCTCTGCCGACCGTTCACAGCACCCCAGGCTGGTGCATTCTGGGAGCATGCAGCCCCTCTCGCTGCATGTTCCAGGGGGCTCTATGGTGCTCCGCCCCTCTGGAGGCGGACACAGGCCTGGCTACTGGAGGACCCAGCTTTGTCGCTTCCCCACCTACCCTCCCTTCAGGAGGAGCCTGAACCCGAACCCGAACTTCACCCCCCCAAAATAAACGAGACCCTCTCACTGCCCGCCAGTGATGGGTTTTCTTGCACCGGATCCTGACTGGCGCTGGATGTGGTGGTGGGGCAGGCTCTGGCTGATCAAACTCCACCCTCAGTCTATCCAGGAAGTCCCGAATACCCATTCCGTCTGTCTCTCCCCGCTGCCAAAGGGCTGTACCCCAGCCCCATGCTGACCCAGGCAGACACGTGAGGATGGTGGTGATAGGGTGGTAGTAGCCTAGTGGATAACACACTCGCCTATGAACCTGAAGACCCAGGTTCAAATCCCGCTTACTACCATTGTGTCCCTGAGCAAGACACTTAACCCTAAGTTGCTCCAGGGGGACTGTCCCTGTAACTACTGATTGTAAGTCGCTCTGGATAAGGGCGTCTGATAAATGCCGTAAATGTAAATGTAAATGGTGATCTTCTCTGTGTCTGAGAGGGAGGGAAGACCAGCAAAGTACACACCACAGGATGTTATAAAGGACTGGCAAATACCTGCTGCTCCGCTGTTGGAGATGGTGGTGGGCGTGTGGCGTGGAGAATGGTGGACGTCCTCTACAGCAGGTGTTGCGCTGCCGTTCAGCTGGGGGATGTCTGGGCGTGTCCGCAACCAGAGCTGGAGAGCCTGATTCCCCGCAAGGAAGACTTCCCATCGCCCTCTTCCACCAGCTTTCCTCCTCGCTGTTCCGCTCTCTCATGGTCCTCACACCACCGGAAGTGACGTGGGCCCCCACGAACCTTGAGACGATCGTGAAAGGGCGTGATGGGCTGAGCCATTCTACTAACTAGCGTTTGGTTCACTGGAATGCTCTATGGGACTACACAATATCTTTTCAAGAAATTCACAAGCAGTTTTATAGTGTTATATGAATTCATGTTTTAAGAAACTGACATGATGGCCGGACATGGCGAGGAAGCAGGACGCACGACATCACAAAACAGGGGTTTTACTACATCGTAGACAGGACAAGGGAAACATCACAAAACAATGACCCGACGGCGAACAGACGTGGACAGGGCAGCTTTATACATTTAGACACAGGTGATAACAATCAGGAAACATAATAACACAAGACCCGGAGTAACCCCTGCCGGACCGGATCATGAGAGATCATTTTTGTCTCTGAAGTGCCTTTATGTATTTTGATGATTGATAAAATCAATTCACGCTTACTATTAAGTAACAACTAAAATCACCAACATTGTACTCTCTTCCATATTCTACAATAAGCAGGAATTTAAATTTAAGGTCTATGCATTAAATATTACATCTTGCAATAATTGCCTCATGCCAGATGGTAATATTTTGGCACCAGATCTTTAAATGCATGTTGTGGTGGTTCATTGATTCATGAGGAAGGTTGTTTGTATTTCCATTAGTGATGATAGAAATTTGTTGGCAGCCCACTTGATTGTTTCTGATTGTTTTTCAGTTCTACAATCATGAAGTGCAGATTACAAAAATTAGATTCAGGAGATATAAAGAACTTGTTGAGTAGGCAGTGCATAATTGTCTTATGGGCAACAGTATCTTACTTAGCTTCAAGCTACATTGAGTGGTCTTGGAGGATCTCAGTCATGCATCTCACATTTAAAACTCTGGCCTGAACTTTTTTTCTTTTTTCGTCGAACACTGCTGTAGTGCAAAATTTGGGATTTACGAGAAAACTTTTAACTAGGTGCAAAAGCTGAAAAGATTTACCAATCACCTAAAAGAATATGAAAAAAAAATTAATCTTCAGGTTTAGGACATGATTACACAGTGTTTTGTTCTTCCTTAAGCAAGGTTCTTTGTGTTCTGTGAAAAGATGTGTTCCCTAGCAACTGTCTTTTGTGAAAGATGTGAAATAAATACAGTACATTTCTGAATCATCTTAATTGTATGGGTTCAGAGAGTTTATGTGCTTTAAAAAAAGCATGAAAATGTATTTGTGGTTGTCTAAAGACAACACTCTACAACAAAAAGCTGTACAGCCTCCGGTCTCACAAGGTGAGAGCACATATGCATGTGAAGATGTTAGCAGAAACATGAAGTGCATCAGTAAGTAAATGACTAAATCTGTTTTCTGTTTATTGATTTTAGGTATTATTTCAGCTTTTTTGAGCCCATTCCATTAAGTTATTATAATATGAATAAACAGTAGCTGTGGTAATAATAGTTACTGTATAATAAATGATAACCTGTCCATAATGCTGATTCTTGAAGAGTCAAGTGGAACTTTAGCTTCTGACTCTCCCTCATTTACTCAATTTCCCAGTAACCCTTCCAGTTATGAGTGTGATTCCTTGACCACTAGGACAAGTAGCTCAATGGCACCTTCACCAAGTGAAAATTTCCATAGCATCAACACTTCATCACATGTCTATGTCAGGATGGGGTATTGAGTGGGAAGCATCCTTGCTGGAGATCTTGATGTTTAATGTTACCCCCTCCTTTCTGACAATGTTCTGTGTTGATTCAGGTGGAAGGAATCTGTGAATCAAGATGTGGCTGAGTAACTGCTTGCAGAAACTTCCAAAGCCAATATCCATTCCTACATTTTCCACCCCTTTATCACTGTAACTTCCTCCCTTGCTGTCTTGCTTGTTCTAGACAGATATTTTAGATCTTTATAATGGACAACGGTTAAAAAAAAATGCATTCTTGTTTTAGAGCAATTCATGTTCGGTAATAACAATTGAGTGTTCTTCATTGGAATTATGTGTAAAATCAGAAATGAGCCTTGAACAATACTATTTGCTATTATATGCTGAACTGAGAGATTTTAATTCATGCTATATATTATTGGCAAATATTTTTATTGAAATGTGAATATGTGGAAAAATAATTTAATGTATATTTCTCATCACTCGTGAAGATTATAAATATATATGAATTTATATGATTTATATGCTATTTGAATTATTTTGCATATATAACTAGAATTTACATGAATTTTCCCCATGAAATCTGTAGCAAGAGATTTTGGTTAAATTGGGCTCTTAATCCTAAAGAGATTTATAATTTTTTTTATTTTTCTGCAGGCAATCGGTTCCTTTCCCAATCATGTGCCTTCAGGGGCAAATTCATTTCCACAATTTGTCTTACCTTATGGTTGTGAATTACTGATGTTTTCATGCTCCCTTTATCAGCAGCTCGTAAGAAATCACTGTAGTAGGGATGGATCTTATTTTGTATATCACAGTCGAAACAGTGCCTTGAGAGTAAACAACATCTGACATGGCAGTCAAAACCAAGACTCCCACAAAAGGTGCCACTTAAGTGACAATCCCTTCCTCCAGCCATTTAAATTAGGCATCATTTGCATGCATACTCAGACATTGACATATTTTAGCACTCGACCGGCACAGGGTGCTGTAATGATGTGTTCTAATGTGACAGCTTCTTTTAAACCAACAAAAACCAATCATATTCTTTGCCAAGTTAATAAGATACATTTTGTCATTTACCATAAGATATTAAATAATTCAGATTTTCCCTGAACATAATGCAGTATATTTGCCTTAAAAGTATGGCTGTCTGATTATATCAATCTTAACGTGATGAGTAGTCTCAGTAAAAAAATTATGAAAAGCCTCCATGAAGGCTGGGGGTAGAAGTGCGTAGATTCTTCCTTAGAAATTATTTCTCTGCTTTCCTACTGCATGCCCTAACCATTAAGTGCCATAAACATACTACTACAGCTCTGAGAGAATTAACCCCCCCCAAATAAAGCAATGACCACCATAGACAATTCATGTATTCTTGAACAACATTTTCTAATGCACTACTTAGAATAAGAGTCCCATTAAACAATTAGGTCTTAACAATTAGGTTTCTTATGAGTCATAACAACAGAAATATCATTAATGACTCACATGTTGTACAAGTAGTCATCAAGAGATGTGTCGCAAACACACATTCATCTACTGAGAAATGGCACATGCCAAGAAAGTATAAAATCCTACTAAGGAACTGGCTGGAGAAATGTGTCTTTCTTTGGGAAGAAATAGATATTTATCACAAAAAAATCCAGTTTTGGTCTACTGGCCATATTGTTAGATTTGGTTTGATTCATGCCTTTTATACCCTGACAACAGACATTTTGATTCTGATTTTGATTATTGCAGGTATGGATATGGATACTATTGACTGGCCCGCAATTTGCTGAACAAACAAAAATAATGTCCTTTCTAAATGTCCTTAGGACAGATAATTGCAATGCTTTGTAATAGCTATTGATTTCTCTTCCCCTTCAAATGGATGGAATTGCATAGGGGCTAATTTGGTATAGGATTGATGCTCATACATACATGAATTGGTCTTACGAAGTGCTGTACCTCACACCCACAACAAATCAATGCTTTTACTGTGGATGTCAAACTGAAGAATGATTGCTTTCAGGCTGCAGTTGTGACTGAAAAGAAACAGTCTCTCACTGAATCAACATCTGTTGCTCCTCTTCACACCTGCATACTAGTGATTTTGACTGAAGAGGCGGAAGAGGGGTAGGTTTTCATGTAATTCACATAATGCTCATGCTAAGAAATAATGTCTTGAAAGCAAAGATGTCACTGTGGTTGGATGGGTGGAACTGATCACTAAATAAATGAGACCACAGATAAAAGGGCCCTCAAGTAGATTATGTAATCACTTTTAAAGGAACATGTCTGAGTGGACTCCAGAGATGGGTGGACCACCCCTGCTATGAAAGTGCATATTACTCCTGGTGCTGTCTAGTGGAGCAAGTAATGACTTTCCCCACTGTGCAACCATGATCACACTGTAGTACAGATTTTTTTCAGACATAAATGCTAATCAACAAAGGATGCAGTAATAATCATGCTAAAAAAAGGGGGGGGTCACTCAGGGAGAGATATTCATTCTTTCTTGGTTTCTAACAAATCCTATTATCATTTAGGGAACTAGCTGTATACTTTGAATTTTTCTAAAGTATTTGTGTCACTGTCAGGCAAATATTCAACTGGATGAGATTGGTAAGAAAAAAAAAAAGGAGAAGAAAACGGTTCTGGCTGAATGTTCTTCTTCACATCCATTCTGCTGCCATGATTACTGATTACTGATTACTTTGCCCTGTTCTTCATTATTATGGTCTGCCATGCTCTTCGTGATTAGCCCAGCTAGCAGCACAAGTGCTGCACTTCAGTGTTGAGTCACCAAAAGTTGTGAGTTTTCTTATCTATTGTGAAAACAGCAGAACAATGCAAGACATCAATTTGTCTTAGAGCCCTCAAGAAGAAGAAACTGGTCAGGTCTGCGGACTTTCATAAATGTATACATAAGACATGTGCACTTCATTTAAAATAAATATTCCAAGAACAAATAATATTCTTTTACATGGAAATGCATGGTTGACATCTTCTTTGTTCTCCATACCAATGAATTAGAATCACATGCAGCAAATTATTTCATTGTTTATGCA
This sequence comes from Denticeps clupeoides, assembly GCF_900700375.1. Taxonomy (NCBI): domain Eukaryota; kingdom Metazoa; phylum Chordata; class Actinopteri; order Clupeiformes; family Denticipitidae; genus Denticeps; species Denticeps clupeoides. The sequence goes on along the minus strand of NC_041709.1, from coordinate 12,769,181 downwards.
TGAAATTTGTTTGTACTCTCCAAGTGAAGAAATTTTGTACAATAAGCAAAAGAATATACATGACACAGGGTGACGTGGTGATGGATGGACACATACAACTTACAACAAAAGGGGGTTTACTCACAAGAAATACAAGCACATGACTCGACGAGGACATGACACACTAATCACACATTTATAATACCACACATATGCTCACAATCAGGAAAATCAGGAGCACAACATCGACAACATGAAAACTCTGAACTGATTAATAATTAAACATGAACATTTTTAATAATCCTGCTCGTTAACATGAGTTGTCATGGTTGGACCTGGTCGAGTCCAAGAGATCCACGTCTGGATTGCAATTTATCATGAACGGTCTTCCCCTGATTCCTGATTGTGTGCACTTGTGCCTGATTGTATATATTTGCCTTGTATATATTTGTATGAGCTCTTCGTCGGGTTACAGTATACGGTGTGTCCTGTCCATTGTTTTCAAGTGTGTTGTATGTTGTAAATCCCCTTTTGTGTGAATGCGTCCACACCATCTTCGCTAGCACCAGAACTGTGACAAGAGTGAATGTGTTCAGCATAAACCTTCAGGCCTGTTGGAAAACCATCCTTGTTTTTTAACTTAAGGTGGTGGAGAGAAGCCAAGAGTGTGAAATGTTGCCATCACAGCAAAAGCTCCCTGCCTCGGAGAACCTCAAATGTTCAACTTTTTGTCTTGCTTGCTTTTTTGTGTTTGTTTTTTTATATGTGTTCAATTTTGCATAATGTAAAAATATAAGTGGTAGGTGTGTCAATACTTTTAACTGTTAATGTGTATTTTTTTACAAAAAAAAACAAATGCAGTGGGGAGGAAATAATAATAAAAACACACTATGTTCTGTGTATCTAAGAATGAGCCCTGGGCCTGAGTTTCAGGTCTCTGTCAGTCTGGCACTTTTGAAGAAAAGTTAGCGTGTGAAGCTTGAGACTTCTGCACAAAGGGAGTGAGAACAATTTAAAACAGACTTATTGTATGCGTGGACCCCTAATGATAAAGATAGTAAGTAATTACTGCTGTGCGTTGAACTGAATGCCTCATGCCTTTTGTAGCAAAGCCCAGTGAAGTTCACTCTCAGAAGTGAAATTGCTAGGCTTGGACAAATTGAGGCAAAGTTAAAGATGAAAGCGCTGTCAGTAAGAAGTACACAACCCAAAGCAAAATCACAGTCAGCAGTGGAGGTTAAAACGTTTAATACTTTGTCAGAACCTTTTCAGAAACCTTTTCATTGATAGCCCTTGGAGCGCTTCATGTGCTCTAGCCTGTTTCACTAAGGAGCGAAAATGCAGAAAGCAGAAAATCTCTTACATAACGCTGTCTTCTAAGGTACCCAGTTCAGCAAGGATGGCTAATTGTTGGTATTCTGTAACATAACAATTGCTCTTGGTAGTGTGTGATATACAGGAAACACATTGTCAGATATTTGAATATTAGATTCAATTTTAGGCACAATTACAGCTTCCCTGAAGTGGCTGACCACTTTCCCACTCATCTGAATGTTTTTCTTTCACTGAGATTGAAACAGAGAAATCAAAAGAACTTTTCTCACTTTTCACACACAATGAAAATACAACAAATTGAGATGTACACAAATGTGTTGTCTATGATTTCTTAGGCATTATTAGCATATTGAGCTGCAGATGATTGTGACAACTCTTTCTATGAGTGTTCTGCATTTCTCCACATTTTATCAATATGACCTAATGTTCATGTATGTACTTTATGTATCTGAAAGTAACCTACACAGAAACTGATCTTGCTGGACATCTAAAATGTGCATTTAATTTTAGTTCATCATGTTTTTTAAACAGTGTAGCTTCCCAGCAATTCCCATGTTTTTATTAAAGAAAAGTCATGTTCATGTTGAGCATAGTCAGATCTCATACTTACTCAGACATACTATGCATTCGAAAAGTATTCACAGCGCATCATTTTTTCCACATTTTGTTATGTTACAGCCTTATTCCAAAATTGATGAAATAATTGTTTCCCTCAGAATTCTACACACAGCACTCCATCATGACAACATGAAAAAAGTTGATTTGAGGTAAAAACTGTGAAAGCATGTACATGAGTATTCACAGCCTTTGCCATAAAGCTCATAATTGAGCCCCTTTTACCCCAATCATCCTTGAGATGTTTCTGCATCTTAAAAAACAGTTGATTGGACATGATTTAAAAGGCACACACATAAAGTCCAGCAGTTCATAGTTTATGTCAGAGCACCTTCATCATCTGTAAATGGAAAAAGTTAAAAACCACCAGGACTCTTCCTAGAGCTGGCCAGCCGCCTAAACTGAGTGATTGGGGGAGAAGATCCTTAACCAGGAAGGTGACTGTCACGTCCGCAAGCTGATGGGAGAATGAAGCGCAGAGGCGGGACATACTGGTAACAATGATTTATTAATATAAGGAAACAAAACCGCCATGGGGGATTGCCTGTGTGGTGATTGCCAGAACTGAAAACAACTGTACACACAAGTTGTACGGTTCACATAAAAATGTCGCAGCATCCATTTGCTGCTCAGAAAGTCCTTATAATTAGGCCCTAAGCACACAGCCAAGATATCAAAAGAGTGGCTTCAGGACAACTCTATGCCTATCCTTGAGTGCACCAGCCAGAGCCCAGATATGAATCCCATAGAACATCTTTTGAGAGATCTTAAAATGGCAATGCTTCCCATCCAACTTGATGGAGCTGGAAAGGTGCTACAAAGAGGAATGGGCAAAACTGGCCAAGGATAGGTGTGCCAAACTTGTAGCATCATATTCAAAAAGTCTTGATGCAGTAATTGCCAAAACCTCAAGTAAATATTGTCATTATGGGGTGTTCTGTGTAGAATTCTGAGCAAAAAAATATTTAATCCATTGTGGAATAAGGTCTGCTGTGAATACTTTCCAAATGCACTGTATGCTGAATATCAAGGGGTGAGAGCCAGAGGGGTGTAAGTGGCATTTCACCAACTTAACAGGATTAAAAATATCTTCATATAAACAAATGTAATGATTTCAATCTCCAAAGTACTTTAAATTGATTAAAATTGGTTGTCCTTTGGCAGTAGAAGGAGCTTTCATGGGATATCCATATAATTTCACCCAAAATGTCACAAACTCCCCTCTGCTTCTGACTTATTCATACATCCACTTTTATAATTCAGTTTAATATCCTTGGCCCCTGGCAACAATCTTTTGTTGTTGTCTGACAATTGCATTTGAGTCCAAATTCTGAGCAACATTGACCCTGCTCATTATGATTTTGCAAACCTTTACAGTCTAGCCTAGTGGAATATTGATTCATACAGTAAACAATTTCTCTCAGAGTAAGTGAAATTGTCTATTTATAATTCTTAGAAAGGTTTGTACAGTAGGAGGAATCCTCTGGTACCCAATTTATAATCTAAAAGAATACACCTCTTAAGACAAGTACTACTAATATTGATTTAATTATTAATCAGTCTGCCAAGTGACAAGTCAGTGTACCCCTAAGGCTCGATAGCATGGTTTCTTTTTGAAACTTTAGTTTCTTTCTCACTTAAGTCATTTCAATACAGCTGTGCTGGGGTCTTTACAAATTCATTATCAACACTGTGTTAATTTGTAGGGTTTGGTTTCATATTAATTGAAACCATATTGTATGGGATACTCAGGAGACAAATTATAACAAACACTTCATGAAAAGATCAAACAAAATAATTATTATTTCATGCACATTCAGGCAATGTTGAATTGTTTAGAAGATTCTCAAGAAAATACAGTTACTAAAGAAGAGCCAAATAAAAAAAGTATCTCTCTCTCTCTCTCTCTCTCTCTCTGTTCTCAGTTTTTCTTTTTTTCCTGTCCCTGTGGTAGGTTTGCCTTGCAGTTATGTTTTTTTTTTTTTACACTGAGACATGTTGACGTCCTCAGCCCCCTACCAGCAGAGTAACTGCATTACTGACATCAGACCTCTTTGAAGCACTCTCACTCCCTGCAGCTTGTCTTTATAATTTCAAACACTCTCTGTGACAGTGTCTGAGGCAAATGTGGAAATAATCCAAACTGCTACAAATATAAACCTGCATGTGAGGGGGTCCAAAGGAGTTTTGAATAAAATATGAACAACATTCACAGTACATGGGAATATGTTTTTACCTTATATGTAGCCACCCGCCACTCTATCACCATATTATGCATTCATTTTTATTTATTTCTAACCCAGTATAACCCTGGCAATCCTGAAATCATATGATGTGCTTGATCATTTCTAGTAATGTCTGAGGACCAGCCTAAATAAAACCATAGGTCAGCTCTGCTGTCAAAATCACACTGGCCTGAAATGATAGGTGTTTTTTTCTTTCACTTTAAGAAAATAGCTTTCATAATTTTATGACTGACATGGCAAAATATATCAATGCCATGAAGTGAATGAGTTACATGACAGTGCAATGTTAGACAAGACTAAGACAACACTAGTGCAAGACTAGCAGGCTATATATATACTGCCTTTTATATACTGCAGATTGAGGGGTTCACCAGGAGAGATCTCTGCCTTTCCACAGTTATTTCCATCCAGCTGTCCAGAGTGTGAGAACAAAGGAGACCCTGTCAAAGAAATGCATTTTCTGTCAATGTACAGAAGAAAAAATACAAAGAAAACAATTACTATCTAAAGACCAGAACATGATTGTGCTTCATTTCCTGACAAATTTAGTGATGTTGAAGGGTTTCTCCAAACTGACAGCTTGTCATTGTGATGGAACACCTATTCTCTCAGAATAAAGTCACAATTTAGTACATGTTGATTAGTATTGAAACAGATGCTTTTATGATAAGTCTTCAGTCAGGATTCTGAGACGCTCTATGGTTCTATAATGAAGGAATCTAAATGTCAGTCACTGGTAATTGTTCCTGCAAGGCACTAGTACATGGGGATGCTATTAACCTTGCTCAAAATGTATCTCCTTTAGTCACAAGATGGGCTATTCATGCCATTTATTCACACTTAGAAGCTTAGGATGTCATGTAATTGTTAGTCTTCTCCCTCTTCAACCGTGAGTTTTGGTAGCTAACCTTTTCTGTCAAAACTGCAGAGGACCAGGCTCATCATTAAGGCCTTCTACTGAACACCCATAAAACACCAAGCTGGCCCTCCAGGAATGACTTAAAAGCAAAAAATTCTTGGCAGGGCCATGCTTAAAAATTAGAGGTGATATTGCAAAATAAAGTCAAACTACCTTTTGCAATTTAAATGACTGCATGTTTTTACATTTTTACCATAATAATAATTTTGACCATTGCTCAGGTCTTAGATTTTACCTGTAATTCGACTACCATCTGACAATCTGGCCGCATCTTGTTTTGCAGTAGAAATTAAAGGGTTGTTTTTTTACATTTACTTTTAGATTAGATTAGATTAGATTAGATTCAACTTTATTGTCATTACACATGTACAAGTACAGGGCAACGAAATGTAGTTTAGGTCTAACCAGAAGTGCAATAAGCAGCAAGTGCAGGATACAGTTCAAATAAGTTAAGTTATATATATATACATAAAGTGATATGTGCTATACATAAGGTGATATGTGCAGTACAAAGTGATATGTGCAGTACAAAGTGATATGTGCAGTGCAGTGATTATCAAGAGTGAATGGGGGGGGCAGAGGAGTTCAGCAAGGAAACAGCTCTGGGAAAAAAGCTGTTCCTAAGTCTGCTGGTTCTTGTCCGTGGTAGCCTGAACCGTCTGCCTGAAGGCAGGAGAGAGAACAGTTCGTGGGCCGGGTGGGAGGAGTCCTTAAGAATACTGCGAGCTCGACGCAGACAGTGCTTCCTCTGGATTTCCTCAATGGATGGAAGTGGAGTCCCTGTGATGCGCTGGGCAGTTTTCACCACCCGCTGCATCGCCTTACGCTCAGCAACAGTGCAGCTTCCATACCACACTGTGAGACAGCTGGTAAGGATGCTCTCTATTGTAGAGCGGTAAAAGTTCAACAGGATGGTAGTGGGTAGCTGGTTCTTTTTTAGTGTTCTCAAGAAGAAGAGGCGCTGGTGAGCCTTCTTGACCAGGCTGGAGGTGTTAATGCTCCAGGACAGGTCCTCTGAGATGTGGGTCCCCAGGAACTTGAAGGATGTAACAGGCTGCACAGTCATCCCATTGATGTGGATGGGATCATGCGAGCCTCTTCTCTCCCTCCTGAAGTCCACAATGAGCTCCTTGGTCTTGGTGGTGTTTAAAAGAAGGTTATTTTCTGTGCACCAAGTGGCCAGATGCTGGACCTCCTCCCTGTAGGCAGTCTCATCGTTGTTGTCGATGAGACCTATCACCGTGGTGTCATCTGCAAACTTAATAACGGAGTTTGATCCATACATAGGTCGGCAGTCGTGGGTGAAGAGGGAGTAGAGGAAGGGGCTCAGCACACAGCCCTGTGGTACACCAGTGTTGAGCGTGACAGTAGTGGAGCGGATGTGGCCTGACCTTACATGCTGTGGTCTGCTGGTCAGAAAGTCCATAATCCAGTTGCAAAGTGAGGTGTTGATGTCCAGGGCTCTAAGTTTAGAGATTAGCTTAGAGGGGATGACAGTGTTAAATGCTGAGCTGAAATCAACAAACAGCATCCGTGCATATGTGTTTTGCTTGTCCAGGTGTGTGAGTACAGAGTGCAGCGCTATGGAGACTGCATCCTCTGTGCTCCTATTGCTACGGTACGCAAACTGGTGTGGGTCCAGAGTTGGTGGGAGAAAGTCCCTCAGATGTCCCAGGACTAACCGCTCGAAGCACTTCATGATTATGGGTGTGAGTGCTACAGGGCGGTAGTCATTCAGGCATGTTGGGCTAGAATGTTTCGGCACTGGTACAATGGAGGTGGATTTGAGGCATGTTGGAACAGCTGCTTGGGCGAGAGACATGTTAAAAATGTCCGTGAATACGCCAGCGAGCTGCTCTGCACATGCTCTAAGTACGCGCCCCGGGATGCCGTCTGGTCCAGCAGCCCTGCGCGCGTTTATCCGACTCAGTGCAGTGCAAACATCTGAGGAGGTGAGTATGATGGGCGAGTGGTCGGTAGATGAGGGGATCTTGACAGCAGGTTGCTTGTTGTCTCTTTTTTAAAAAACGTTGCTCAACTGAACTATTGAGAAAAACATTTCATTTTCTGTCTGATTCTGAGGGTTTTATTTGAAAAATGACCAGATCATCTACCTTTAGCTATGTTCTGTACTGTAACCAAGTCTATTGCTTAATAGAGAATGTTTTCTCAAACTGTCTCTTCTTTGTCCCCATAAGTAGTTATTATAGCTGTGCTGTTCTGAGAATAAATACAGATTGTGTATATAGGGCTGTCAAAATTAACATGCTTTTGTTGTTGTCTCCTTTCAGCTTCTCCTGTTAGGGGATGCACAAGATGGAGCAACTGGTCTGGTGTTACGAACAAAGACCTGGCAAATGTTTTATGTCAGATGCTCTTCCCGATGCAACCCTCCCAATTTACCTGAGCTTGGGACTGTGTGTTAAAATAAACAAACACAATCCACATAGCTGTGTTTTGCAAAATGGATGCAAAATTCTTCCTAGTCAGAGACAATCCTTACGTAACCAGGGAGACAGATGATGGCCAATTCAGAAGATGTATCTTTGCATGTCCATTTAAAATATGAGAGAGTGGAAATCAGTCCTTAAGTGATCATTTAAAAAACGTTGCTCAACTGAACTATTGAGAAAAACATTTCATTTTCTGTCTGATTCTGAGGGTTTTATTTGAAAAATGACCAGATCATCTACCTGTCACCCCCCATGTAATCCTTTTTCCAACACTTGTTTCTGTCATACTTTCAACTATTCAAAGTTCAAGTTCAAGTGAGCTTTGTCATTTAAGCTACTGACATGTTAGAAAGTACATAGTGAAACAAACCAATGTTTCTCTGGAACCTGGTGCTACATGTAACATTTAAGTTAAATGTTAACAAAGTTAAGTGCTGATATAAAGTGCACAACATCAACAGACCAGGCTACATAAAGTGAAAACATGGGACAGAATAACATTTGAGGTACAAAATGTGCAAAATGGAACAGTGCAATATTAGATATTTATATTTAGATATTTTATATTAGAAATATAAAAGAAGTAGTGAGTGTGTCAGTCCAAAGGGGAAAGTCCCTGAATGTTCAGGTGTCTGCTGGCTTATGGAAAGAAGCTATTACACAGTCTGGCAGTGAGAGCCCAAATACCTTTTTCCAGATGGTAAGAGGGTGAAGAGTGCATGTGAGGGGTGTGTAGAGTCCTCCGGATGCAGCGTATTTGCTAAATGTCGATTATGTAGGGAAGAGAGACTCCGATGATTTTCACAGCTGTCTTCCCTATCTGCTGTAGGGTCGTGCAGTCTGATGCAGTGCAATTTCCAGATAGCGATGAGCTTGTCAGAATACTCTCAATATTCCCTCTTTAGAAGGTGGTGAGGATGGGTGGTGGGAGGTTCTTCTCTAGGTGAACACTGAGAAACTTTAAAGTAAGCTTAGTCTTTAGAACAAATCGTGATTAAGCATGATTCATTAATTGCTAAATTTGTAATTACATTGTTGAAATGTTAATTCTTATGACTATTTTCTAATCTGTATGATGATGAAAGCCCCCTCATAATTTCCATTTTACAAAGCTGAGCTTTCTGTTGGTTTCTAATGATATTTGGCAGCACAGTGGTCTGATGAATTGAGACCACCATAACAATTCAGAGGAACAGGCCCCAAGGACTGGGTTTGGACCTCCTGTTCTATTATGTGTGCAGCTGTCCTCCATTCAGATGTCAACTACATCAAGCCAAAACTAGGCTCCAATGTTTTTTTCTGTTTAAAATGTATACAATAAGGATTATATTGATTAATGTGGTGGGATCAGATCTGTACCTCACCAGCCTGCTGGTATTGAATGAAAAACAAGAGCACAGTGTCAGGCTGCTGCTTGCCAGGGTGCTATCTGGTCCGTCTGTGATCAGGTGGGGATGATCCGGACCAAGACAAGGAGACAAATGGAAAAAGAAGTGCACAGTATCAGTAAAGGGATTTGTCTCAATCGCAGCTGTGCAGACCACAGAACTGAATCTTTCAGCTGTGACAGAAAAATATAAATGCAGGTGTCCAGGAAAGATGCCTGGTGTCTGGCAATAAAAAAACAGCAACAGTTGTGGCAATTTCTGGTTTATGATGTGATGATTTTAGCTGGTTTGCAAGTAGCAAAGTAACCTAATTTGTGACTTAATTTGAAGTAAATATCTGCTAATGAAATGTTAACAGAACAACGTGGTGCACTAAGCTCGCAATGTTAATATTTTTTTCTTTGATGCCGTATCATTAAGGGTACATACAACAAACTATTAATCCAATGCAGAACCAAAAACACAGTCATGGTTTCTGTGATGCCAAGGCAGATTTGGACTAGCCAAGTGCTGCCAGTCACATGCACACAAGGGTTCTAATCACTCTCATCTGCTGCTCATATTGCATTGATGAGATGAGAGATTCTCCCTCCCTCCCTTGTCCTGCATTTTTGACTTGTTTACAGTCTTGCTGCTTTTATGAGTGAGCCTTTTTCCTTTCTTGGACAACATTTGGTGGGTACTGACCATTGCAGTACAGGACCAAGAGCTACAGCTGTGACTCACTTCTCTTGCCCATTATTCTGCTTCCAATACAACAGGGACATAATGTTTGCTAGCGGTCAAATATATCCTACCTGCTGCCAGTGGAGGACATCACACCTCGGCTGGCCTAGATAGATCACTGCCAAGGCTACTGGATCCTCATAGAAGTAAATATTTTCACCCTTGACCCCCACACCAATGTTTTGTCAAAATGAACCAGTATAGTTCTGCACTGTCCAGTATCTTAAAGGATACTTTCTTCAATCCATCATTATGGAATATTTCATATCAATAAATTGCACATGCCTCTGCCTCAGAAGGGGGTCCTCTCTGATTCACTTATTTCCAAGGTTTCTTCTGCTATTTTCTCCATGGGAGTTGATGAGTTCCTCCTCTGTAGTTCAGAAAGGGTTAAAGTTTGGTGGGATGCAATGACTAAGTGCTTGTCAAAGTCCATTGAGGCATACTGTTTCTGTTGATGTTATTTACTTCACTTGTCCATGGTCCTAATGTTATATCTGCTGGGTGTACATTCTAAAACCCATATGTATCTTTATGATGTGTTGTTAATGAGATATAAAAAGTCTTATAATTTTAAATTTTTGTTAAGAAATTAAAAACAGTGATGTGTCATGGTATAATCATGTACAATTATTTATTTCAATCGGAGCTTCCTATAGACCAATATTTACTGTGCCATGCCTTTTGAGATCTGTGTACATTTTACATGCCACTTCATTCCTAAAACAAAATTTTTACGGGGGAAAATATTCCCATTTTTACACGTAAGGGTTTAATTGCACTTTTCAGCAAGCATGATGTCTAATTACACTATCAAATCAAGGATAATCCCCAAATTCCCATTTTCTACCTGGCAAATGCACCTTTTTTATTTCACTTTTCATTTGCAACTTTGCTGAAATGAATATTCATAATGTTTCATCATGTCACTATTATAATAGAAAAGCACAATAGGCAAAAATTACATACCAAAAGAGGACAAGACAGAAATGAAACATTTATGAATTTAATTTAAGGTTAAACTTTTTTTTAGTTTGTTTATTATTTTGTTATGATGAGGAAAGAGGGAGAAAAATTCTCGTTGTTCTTGAGTTGTTTTGCTCTTAACAGAATGGGAAAAGCTGTACTGCAATGACAAAAATATAAAAATGGAGAGCTGGTGCAGTGGCCACCAGCCGTGTTAAATTACATTGCACTTAACCACCTATTACTGGAATGATTTCACTTAATAGCCTGAGACCATCAAGAATAATCTACTGTGCCATTACATTCGTTCTGTAGACATAATGCACTCAGATGGCTGACCCCTCCTCCTGTTCCCATGTCACCATTCTAATGAAGGTGAAAGTGATTAGTTGTCACATGTGACACACCACAGCTAAGCCCACAGTGAAATGTGTTCTCTGCATTTAACCCATTTCCTTAGGGAGCAGTGGGCAGCCACGACAGGTGTACCTACTTTTCCAACTACTGCCCCAAGTCGCCACTAACCATGTGACTTGTTTGTTTAGATGATCAATAATTTTGACAACTAACAGGTTTAGTTTACTAATACGTTTAGTTACTATATCAGTTCAGCTCAAATTAGCTCATTCCGATCTCACAATCACCATGCGGCTCACAAGACTTTCATATGGCTCAAACACAGTGAGATGTCACTCCGGATAGTCAATAGAGAGATAATAAAGAGTAATTAGATAAAGAGTAATGATAAAGAGCAATTAGGGCTGTTGGCAGCCCTGTGGGTGACATTTATTGCCTGCCTCTTTAGGAGAAAGACGGCTTGCTGTGCTAAAGCCCACGGGGTCTGAGAACATAAACGTGGGTTCAAATACTTTACATCCTTTACAAAAATATCCAAAATCTAATGGGTTTCTGGAAACATTATTATGAGTGACAGAGCTTTCAGAAGCAGTTTTACTTTACTGTTGAATGTTCTGTTCAGCAAGAGATGCACAGATTTTAGACTTATAGTAATTAGATGTTTTATAACAATGTTAAGGCCATGAATGTCTGTATGTACTCAGTGGCCACTGAGGTGCCACTGAGTGCCTGTCATGGCTGCCCACTGCTTACCAAGTGTGATGGATTAAAAGCAGAGGACACATTTCATTGTGTGCACTATAGGCTGTGTTGCAGTGTTGTTTAAAGACTGCTGATTGTTTAAAGCCATGTTTGTCGCTCAGATGTTGATGGAGGAATGGTCACAGCATATATAGAAATGCTCTGGTCTTTACTAAAGTGAAGCTAAAGTCCAACTAGATAAAAGTAAGTCATTGGATCATTAGTAATATATTATAAACAATCAGAGAAATGCATTGTGTATGCAAGCTATTTGTAACAGCATTTGCTGAAAGCCGGAAAGTCAGACATGATTTTACTGTTCATGTTCATTTTACTGTTAAGGCCATGAATGTCTGTATGGGAATGGATCACCACACATACAATGGTGCAGCCAAATATGTTTGTGACATTTGAGATGGTTAAGTTGGAAAGGATAATCTGTCAGTCTGGAATATTCCAAAATGCTGAACACAGGAAGAACCTCATGACGAGCTAAAGGATAAAAAACAGGTTCTTATACCTGGCAAGGGATAAGAGCCACATTAACATTTATCTGTTTATTTGTATTCTTTGAAATTCTTTGTATTGGAATTGAAATGAGTGTTAATAGATTGTAAGTGTAATAGAATGAGCGTAAATGATCCATAGTCATGAACAGGTACAAAAGGATAGCTCTCCATTTTCTTAATTTATTTTCTGCTATATTTCTGCTAACAACTGGTAAAATCAGGTTAACATGAAAAATGTCACCGTTGTATAAACGTAGCCATATCCTGTCGTCATCTTTTCCTCTGTTTTAAGTGTGTTTATGTTTTTGTCTGTGTGAGAGCCTCGAGCCTGATTTATTTATTATTAAATAATTGCATAATTATGCATTGGTGTCCATAGGGGCAATGGCTCTATGTTTTTGGTGATTTGGTGATTTATAAAAGAAGAAAAGATGTATAGCGGTAGCAGTCTAGTGGTAACACACCTGCTTATAAACCAGAAGACCACAAAGACACAGGTTCAAAACCCACTTACTACCATTGTGTCCCTGAGCAAGACACTTCAACCTAAATGTCTCCAGTGGGACTGTCCCTGTAACTACTGGTTGAAAAAGGGGATCTGCTGAAATGCCATAAAGAATAAAAGATCTGTTAATCCTTTGGCTGATCAGTATGAGAGCACCTTGTTCATATTCTCTGAATATGACTAGCAGAAAAACAAAGTTGAAAAGAACTCTCTCCTGCACTTTCCTCACTAGTGAACCTCTGACAGCTCCCCAACCCCTCACTTGTGCTGACAGAGTGACAGTGTGACTGGAAATTCTTCTCTATGCTCTTTCATGTAGTCATTCGCTCCTTTATATCTGAGAAGGTTGTGGAGATCATTTACATTCTGAGTTGTGATAATAAACAGTTCCAATTCCCCACAATTACAAAGTTGGAGGAAACAAGATGCAGTAAGCCTCTTGGTTGTTACATGCATGTAAAAATGTTACACTTTTCACAAATAATTTTCACAAAATATAAGCTACAGTATACATTTTAAATTTGGATTTCTTTGGATTTCTTATCATTGCTTGTTTCTAAATATTTTCTTTTTAATCGCTGACATAGTCCCTCCTTCCGAGCAGCATCTAAAATGCATGATAATGCATAATTACCAAGGTTCACTACAGGGCTTTTGTTTCATAGTCACACACATTGTTACTTTACTGAACTCCACTGCTAGTTCTCTTCCAGGCTTCTGCGTTTGGTTGCCAGGTTCATGCCTTAGTTTAAGGCCCATGCTTGTAATACATTCTTCTCATGCTTGTGCTCCTGGTCCCATTTTGCATTACTTTTACATAGTGTCCCCCCCTTTGCCCCAGGCCTTAGTGGCCTACTTTGCTATGGTTCTTCATGTCGAGACACTTTCTGAGTTTTGGAGGGCATCCAGTTCTGGCAGACTCATAGTTGTTCCATATTTTCTCACCTTTGGAATGATAGACATCACTGTGGAACAAGGTGTATCAGTGATTATTTTTAAATTCTTTTGCTGCCTGCTATGTCACCATGACCTTGTCATGGACCTGCCTGTGCTTTGCTTTTAGAGCTTTGTACTATTTAGAGTGAAGTCAGCTACTGAGCTTCCAGACACAAGTGTTCTTCTGAACAGATTATCAAACTAAAATACATGTGCAAGATTGCTTCCATATTACTTATTTTGTCATGATGTCTTCACACAAATCTGTCTGTTGGCCAATTTTGCATTTGTGATCATGAACTCTGAATATGTACACGTTTTACATATGCCATTATGTATTCATTAGAGTGTTCGTTTTTTAAACATGACAATGCAGTTCTTTCGTATAGTCCTTATAATTTACTCATCTAACTGTGACCACGCTTGACCATAATGATGAGCTCATTTTGATCTTTTGAAATTGACTGCTTTCCTGGATTGTGAGTTGTCTATTGTTGTCTTACCTGCTTCCACTTTGTGTGATTTGATTTGAATAACATGAATGGTTTGTAATAAAGGTCTCTCTCTCTCTCTCACTCACTCTCACACACACACACACCCTGGGGCCAGTTTGTAGATACCTGGATAAATGTCAGATATTATTTTTTAGTTTTTGCCCTGAGTGGTTGCCTTGTGGTTGATTGTGAATTAACACCGCAATAACACAAATACCTCTGTCTGTTTAAGTGCCCTTAAATGACTTATATTCTATTCCATCAGGCTGCTGACCACAATAAAAGGTCTTCTGGTAGGTAAATGATAATGCGGATGGCTGAAACCTAACCAAGAAAAGCATTAACGTGCACTTGGAGCAAAACTCTTTTCATTCAATAAAAAGAGCTTGAATGTTGAAATGCTTTAGGCAACAATCTGTTTTGTAATGCTGAAATGGAAGCAGATACACTGACTAGAACCTCAGGGGAAAGATAAAGATTTCATAAAAAAAATCAATGAACACAAATGGCTTGCATGCTCAAATTTGACCATGTTTTATTTCCTAAATTTTTAACCCCCTTGGCTCTCTGCCCATGCATGTAAAATAAGGCAGTACATTCAATCCACCGCATTCAGGACTTCATATATGTACTCACATTGGATGTAAAGCATTCTGTATATTCGAATGCCCCCATGCTCGTCAGACACACTGTGTGTAATCTGTCCTGCTTTCTCCCTCGGGCTACTGCCCACCCTCAGAGAAGTCGACAGTCCTTTTTCAGGCCTTGTCCCACGTGTTCTTTTGTTTGTTTCTGTTATGGTTGACGCTCATTCCCCTCGGCATTACACATATGTGCACTATTATGAGCCTGAGCGGCGGTAACATGACAGTCATTCCATTTATCCAAGTGTATTAGGGTGGTGGCAGAAAATATCTCGTGTACACTTCACAAAATAATAACATTTTATATATAGACTTTGACCATAGACTTGCCTTGCTTGCTGGTAACCCAAAATTGGTCTGGCTCTGCAGATGATGATAAAATGTATATATTGTTTTATAATTCCGTGATTAATTAAAACTATTAGAGACACATGTGGAAGGCAATGACAGGGAGATGATCTTGTCTTTTTTAGGTAAAACATCTTGCAGACTGATAATGTATGCATTATTTTCACTATCCTTGCAACTGAAAAGAAAAAACAAATGTTGCTCCCTTGTGTGAGCATGGCAGCTCACAGGAAGTTTAATGTTATTTGTTCTAAATGTGAATTTTTTTATTCTAATGAACTGCAGTGATAAACACATTATTTTTGACAAGATTTAGATCTTCCCTGTACTGGCATGAGTTTTACACAAAAGTGTTATGATTCAGCATCTAAGTATCTATAGCTAAAAAGTGTTTGTTGCTTAAAGCTAAAATCTGACTGGTTATAGCCAGAGAATAAAATCCTCCATTAAAAAGGAAAAAAAATAATAATGTACTGCATGTGGGAGCCATATAAAGTAAAATAAATAGATAATTTAATAATTCAATCTTAATTTCCCGCTGGAGGGCAAAACAAAAATTAAAATGAAATCTTTGTCTCCGAGACTGGTGTGTGAGTCTCTCTTAATGAGGATGTTTCTATCAGTGCATGCATCCAGCGACCCAGCTACCTTCTCACTCACCCCTCTCCAAGGGTCTTTACTGATTTCAAAATCTTGTTCTGGCTCGTGCAGACCTTGTTTTGTCCTCATGGTACTGATGATTTAGAAATGAAAGGGAAGAGATAAGGGAAATGAGGACCCACAGGATAGCTAAGGAAGACGACTGCCACAGCTACACAGGCAATTGTGGCCTAGCGGTTAAGGAAACGACCCTGTAAAGAAAAGGTTGCCGGTTCGAATCCCGATCCCGATCCAGGTGCCACTGAGGTGCCACTGAGCAAAGCACTGTCTCCTGTCACTGCTCACCAAGGGTGATGGATTAAAAGCAGAGGACACATTTCATTGTGTGCACTATGGGCTGTGTTGTAGTGTTTAAAGACTGCTGATTAAAGACCATGTTTGTTGCTCAGATGGTGATGGAGGAATGGTCACAGGGGTATATCACAGCATATATAGCAATGCTCTGGTCTTTACTAAAGTGAAGCTAAAGTCCAACTAGATAAAAGTAAGTCATTGGATCATTAGTAATATATTAGGAAACAATCAGAGAAATGCATTGTGTATGCAAGCTATTTGTAACAGCATTTGCTGAAAGCCAGAAGGTCAGACATGATTTTACTGTTCATGTGGATATGGGAATGTGAAGACTTTACACATTTTCTGCACATCTAACATGGGTACACGTGCACATGAGGCTTGGCAGCACAGAAGCTCAGAACGGCAAGACGCAGAGGCAGTTAAACAGCACACAGTTCCCACAGGTGAGAATGCAGCACCACGCAGTCTAAATAGAAAAAACTCAGCACTCAACATCAGATTACACCAAACATGGTTTCTGTGCCCCCCTTATGCTTGGTCAACACACACACGCAGAGACAAACAAAATGTAAATTCTTCTGTGCCCACTTCTTAACCAAATAGAATGTTAACAAAAAAGGCATAGCATGACTAAAAACATGGTTTCACAATAAAATCTCTGATGTCAGTACCACCATGTTGCACCCTGAATGGCCACCAGTACATTCCGTTCTGCTTGACTTGTTTGAGTGTGCTTGAATGGCTATTAGTATATTTTCAGCATATACATTTCATATGAAGTATGTACACACACACATATATATTTACACCTTTTTAACAGTTGTGATGTATTACTGGTGTTGTGCATTATGTGGCGGGAAATGTGGACAGAGATGACCACCTACTTTTTAAGAACATTCATGTCAGATTCACTGCCTTTCCTTGGCGATAGATGTTGCCTGACTGGTGATGACACATCAAAAGGTTGCCTGTACTTTCTCATGGTGCTTTTAAATGAACCTTTGTTTCTGCACATGACAAGGTCAGTGCTTTCAGCTGAATGTATTGGAAGATTCTGAAAATGACAGAGCGTGGTGACACAGTCTAAACATGGAGCTGCCATTCTGCTTAGCATTTCTAGAGAATAACCTTGTCAGTCAGTTAGTCAGTCAGTCATGCAACTTATGGATTTTTTTGGCCCATGAGTACCATTCCAATCAACGCATACTCACTGGGTGTTGATAACAAAAAGAAGCCCCCCGATCATCAGCCTTCTACCAACTGAGTGAAAATGTAGTAAATATACTGTGTAAAGTGTATACACTATATTGTAAATACATGATTTATTCCGTGTGGTTTGGTTTAAATCTATCACGTTCATCTATAGGCACTGTGAAATGTGAGGGTTTAATGTTCAATGTTTATTCAAATGTCCATGTTCCTTTTTTTTGTTGATACACACAGTATGTCAGTGTTCAGTTAGATGGAGCAGATCCGTCCCACTCTTTCCCCCTTATCCCCTTCATGTCAGTCATGTGTAAACTGTAGTCTATAAAATCTAATGCTCATTTTACATGCGTAACAGAAGAATTGAGCTGTTAAACCCATATTCATACACTTTTAAAGGTTTTTTCCCATCAACAAGGGGCTTGCAACATTCAGCAGAGGAAAATTCCGGATTGGAATGAAATACAAATGAATCCTTCTGCTTGAAGTTGCTCTGAGAAAATGTACATTACAGTCATCAGTCAACTGCCCCCATTTGTGTTTAAGGACTAAAGACTAATTTGTTTTTATGTTACAGATCACGTCTTCACTTTGTAAGCACAACACAGCTCAGAAAAGGGTTTGCTATCCAAAATACATACATAAAGACCTTTATATACACATTCCTTGCCTCATTAGAGAACTTTTCATGTCATTGCTACTTAGCCTTGGCTCTTATTATAATATCAAATTGGCTATTTTAGAATTTTACTGATGTGAAATAAAGACTTACAATCAATAGTTATAGGGACAGTCCCCCCCGGAGCAACTTAGGGTTAAGTGTCTTGCTCAGGTAGTAATGGTAGTAAGTGGGATTTGAACCCGGGTCTTCTGGTTCATAGGCGAGTGTGTTACCCACTAGGCTACTACCACCCTTGTTACACCCTTTTACACTTTTGCATCAGAAGTGTCCTGTTTTTAAAGCACTTTCCCGCTCATAGCCCATGTGTTCTGGTCTGATTATCTACTCATCACATTAATACTCTGCACCAGCACAACTACACATGGGCTCATCTTACTGGTGCCCTATGGCCTGTGCTCTCTGTGCTCAGTCTTTCTGTGTTACTGTGGTTGCCAGTTTAAAAAATATTTTAATAAGTTCCCCTTTTCTGCTACACTTACGCCTGGGTTCTTAATCTTCAAGTCATGATAGTAACTTCTTAGTTGAGGCTGGCGGTAGGATGCCCCGAGGCTCCAAGCAAAAGGAGTGATGTCAGTATATAACTTTGTTTAAATGTTACAGGCAGCACCAGGTTCTGGAGAAACGTTATTTCTTAACGTTTTTAAGATGCTTTATTTTGATTGGATGCTTCGGTTTGCTTTGTTCAAAGCATATTGCAAACACACATGACAAGGAAGTTCCCCACCCTTCCAAAAAACCATCAGCATCCTCTGCACTGGTTTCCTGGACAAGACACAGGCCTGACACCAGTATCACAAACTGGATTTAATTTCCCCGGTGCTGCCCGTTATTATAATAATACTTACTATTGTTTCCATTAATAAACTTCGGGCGAGCTTCTCACGCCCTTCACGACGATGTGGTAGGGTGGTAGTAGCCTAGTGGGTAACACACTCGCCTATGAACCAGAAGACCCAGGTTCAAACCCCACTTACTGCCATCGTGTCCCTGAGCAAGACACTTGGGGGGACCGTCCCTGTAACTACTGAGTCGCTCTTTATAAGGGCGTCTGATAAAAGCTGCAAATGTAAATGCCGCTTCTCAGCGTGGCTAAAGCGGCCGCGGACGCGCGCCCGCGCGCGCGCCCCAGACCAGATCCTCTCCGCGGGCGCGCGCGCCGCGTCTTTACGGAGACTCCGCTGCTGTCTCCCTCACGGGAATTTTTACTCCGCGGCAGAGGGGAAACTCCGTGTTGGCTGAGGACGAAGTGTCGAGGGGACCTTGTCACTTATTTCGGTCTCTCTTTTTTTTTTTTTTGTTGGTGATGCCAAAGGATTATTTGACGTTTTTTCTGAGCGCGACCCGTCTCGTAGTTGCGCGCGTTCAGGCGTTCGGTGGGCAAACTTAGAGCCGAGTTCACTCACATCTGACCCGATACATTTCGAGTGGATACGCGACACGGGTCCGAAGGATGTCCGGTCGTGCGTAATGCGTCCCTGTTCTGCCTGAAAGTGGGGTCCCGTCCGGAGTGGCTCCAGTGTCATGGATTTTGACGTCCTGCCTGTCAAACGCGCGAAGTCTTCTCCGGACGCGAGCCTGTCCCGCCGACGCGGCGTGTTTCTATGAGAGGCCGGGTGGATTTTTGAGCTTTTTCCCTTTTTCGCCCCCGAAAACATGTGGGATTTCTTTCCCGGCCAGGGCGCGCGCGCTGGATTTGTCATGATTTTACTCCAGATGTTCAGCGCCCTCCTCTTAAAGGGTGAGTAAATAAGCGTTACTCCGAGTTCAGGGTTTGATTCCTGCTGAGAAACTATTCGTCGGTGCAACTAAAAAAAAAAAAAAAACACGCTCCCGTGCCTGCGTGTGTTAATTCCTGTAAGTCCGGGTTCACAAATCCAAGTCACTGCTATCGACACGTGCTCACAATAAGAGTCTAAAGCGGAACTGTACACCCCGAATGGTATAAAACCATTACGCGACGTTCACTGTGTAACTGTGACAATGCGGAGTCGGGCGGCCGAAGTGGCCATTTTCACCTCCTGCACATAGGTGTCGCTCACGGTCAAATATTAATGCGCCTCGTGCAACAGCCATAAGCAGCACTCATACTACCGCGCATATAATGAGGCGGCACGTGTTAAATGTCGTCCATGTGACAAATGAAACTTTTTATTAGCTGAAATATGTCATGCAATGCTTTAATTGCACAATTTCTCTTAATTGCATGCGTGTTCTTTTCTCCAGATGAGGTGGCGTATTCCATGGAAAGCACTTCGTCTTCATCTGAGATGGGGACCCATGGATGGAAGGCACCTTTGGACTGCGTGAGAGCGAGTGAAATGTGCAACCAAAACGCTCAGTGCAGCTCACGCTACCGCATAATGCGCCAGTGTTTGGTCGGCAGAGACAGGGCCAACATGTTGGCCAACAGGGAGTGCCAGGCTGCCCTGGAGGTGCTACAGGACAGCCCTTTGTACGACTGCCGCTGCAAGCGAGGCATGAAAAAGGAGCTGCAGTGTCTTCAGAACTATTGGAGCATCCACATGGGCCTGACAGAAGGTAAGACTGAAATTACCAGTTACTCCAATCATATTCCACTGACCCATGGAGGTCTATGAAAAGCAAGGCTGAGATTAAAGCATACACGCCACTGAATTCCCGAACATCATCTTAACAAGTTTAACATTAAATGCTGACAATAGATGAGGTGAGAGTTTAACCATCCAGTTATAGCAGCTGGGAGGCTCATGGAATGAGGTAAAGCCTGATGTGGTTGAGATGGGAGAGATGAAGAATCAAGATTAATGTCATGAGGGTTGGGTTGGTTTAAGGGAGAGCTTAGTTTAACTGCAGCCAAAATCCTGGCCCAGATTGTAGCAGGCATGATTTAGGCAGTCCCTGTACTGAGCCTTGTGGCACCCCATTGAAGACATGAAGAATTATTCAGAACTGTGAATCTTTAAACATATAGTAGAGCCATGCACAATAGAATTTCCTTGATTAGAACAATAAAAATGTTGTAATACATTACTGTGTGTGTTGTATGGCTGTATTTATTATAACGCCATAATTCTGTTCTTGTGAACAAATGATCATTCATTGGTCCTTTCGAGTAGTTCAAATCTTTTGTTGCGGTTAGATGACTTCAGTGTTGAGTACCGACCCTCCAGCAATAGGAGCAGAGATATTTCACTGTGGTCTGATTGCTGGATGTAAGAGCACACACAGCATCTGCTTTATTGAGTCTGTCCACTGAGGAGGACTCACACTTCTGTCATTTGTCTTTGGGAGGGTTAAAGCCATTACAGGGCTTAGGTATTGCCAAGCAAGCTGAATGACTTCCCATCAGCATCTGAGTGCAAACCCCAATAAAACCTCCTATTGATAGGAGCATGAGAGAGAGAGAGCAACTGCCTCTCATAGGCCTGGCATTCCAATTAGCTTTTGTAAGCCACTGCCAGCTAAAGTACAAATTACAGAGTGCCTTTTATAAGACACTGAATATAAACAGATTAAATGATGCATAAGGGAATGATTTGACAGGAATATTTATCTAGACAGCTTTTCTGTGCAAACCATTTATTTACTTGGCTGCCTATATTTATAACCGTAATTTGAAGTAATCTTTGAAGAGGTGAATGCAAAACCTGTTCTTGGAGATGCTAAATGCTAATGGAGGTTCTTTTGCAGCCTTTTTCTGCAATTCCTGTGTTCTGTGCAGGTACACCACGTTCTTGTGCTCTTTTAGATGCATCTGGTTTGGATGCAACTCTAGTAATGTCTTAGCCTTGTAGTCTGCCCTACTTTTGACCACAACCACACAATGGTGAAGCCCTAATTAAAGCTTTTCCCTTTCCTCGTTGTGCTTTGTTCTTCAGTACATGGCAGCGATATCTCCAATTCAAGCCCCAGTCAACTGCTGCACAGGGACTAAAGCAGCCGTTGGAGTAGTTAGAAGTAATCATTGCATTTCAATACCTTGCATATTGCTTATGAATTGCACAACCATGCATAACTGAGTGGAATACCAGCAGGATACATCAATATAAAACTGGAAAAATGAATATAAGGGACAGTGTGTGCATGTTTTTGGAACAGCCTGTTTTTTAAACTGTTGTTCCAGCCGTTCAGACTCAGGTGTGAGGACTCTCCTCAGTTCAGTACCCTAATTAGCAATCTAATTATGGTGTGTTGGTGTGTTTCAGCTCTATTGATCGGCTGTGTATTAAATGACATGCCGTCTCTTTCATGGTGGGTCAATATGCAGCCATGCTGTATATGAAGTACCCAATTAAAGTAATCAAAGGTAAATGTCTTTAAATGCTTTGATGAATGTCTGGGAGGTAATTTCCCTAAAGAGTCCCACATTTTGAACCCCTGGGGATAAAATAGTCTCTTTTTTTTGCTATAAATAGGTTGTACCCTTTCAAATTGAATGCACTCAGTCACAACCCACAATCAGCAGTGTGGGGAAAAAGCAGAACGGAAAAATGACTAGTCATGGAGTCATTGATGTCAGTGTGCGCCTGGAGCCAGCATGTGGTTGGAAGGGTTGCCAAGGCAAGTGCAGATCTGGGCTTCAGGCTGGAGCTGTCCCTCGTCGCGGTGCTGAAGCAGCCGAGTGCATTTCCCCCCCCGTGCTTTTCTTTCCCTCTCCTCTCCCTGCCTCAAAGCTTTGCCGGTGTAAGCAGTATTCATTGTGATCTGTGTCACCGGCGACTATGGTTTGGCACTGCCAGAAAGAAGCCAGCATAAGCTCTGCCAGCGAGAAAGCGTGACTGTCAACATCCCACTTGGTAAGCGAGGCTACGTGTGCTTTGCGATTCTCAGACAGTGGAAAGAACTTCTTCATCTCCTCAAAAGTCCTTTCTCTGGCAATACAATTGCCTGACGTGCCGGATTTGCAATGCCCAGGGGAGCAAAGTACCCTGTGAGACAGCCTGTCAGGTAGTGAGGAATGGTGTAGGGAAAACATGACACAAAAATCCTCTGATTTCCAAAAAGTTCTGTACGTTTTACAGAACTGAGCCTGACAAACCTGCCACATCTGTGCTCTGCATGAAATGAAAGAAAGCCTTTCTGTTGCACCAACTGTGGAGTCAGCACTGACTGATGCACCTATGATGTGCATCTTTTTTAAATGTACACTCAGAGCATATTTAATCATTTCCACACCATGTTTCGGGTTGACAAAACTGGTTGGCTTAAAACTCATTCTTTTGTACTTCTTTTACTGAAGTCACAAGTTGAAGTGAAAAATCACAGTATGATTAGGGTATATTGCAGAGAGGGCCGTGTTTTGGTCTTGTAGCCCAGTTTCTTCACCACGGACATTTAGCAAAAGTATGACTTGCCTGCAGCGGTTCTCTTAAAATAGAGTGCGATTTTCATTGAATATAATTGTGCCTACAGGAAGTCTGGCATCTACAACATTCATTTAACTTTGGTTGCACAACTCTCACGCATTACTTCTTTAGATGACCCTAAGGAGTAAGTTTGAAGGTTGTGCAAAAGTGAAATTAATGTTGGGTGTGAAAAATAAATGGACGCATTGTGGATTGTCCAGTCACATTACACGAACAAGCAAAAAAAAAAAATGAATGAAATGCCTAGTACAGAACTTGTAACATCTCTCTCCCATCAGTTCCCTTAGTTGAGTTCTTTTAGTCCTCGCTTTACCTTATCCTTTGTATAAGTATTTAGGGCAGGGGTCACCAATCCTGGTCCTGGAGGGCACTTGTCCTGCACGTTTTTGCTCGACCTTCATTTAGCTCGCCTGATTCTCTACTCATTATCACTGAGTTCTTCAGTAGAATCAGGTGTGGCGGAACATGGAAAGACCTAAGCTGTGCAGGACTGGTGCCCTTTAGGACCAGGGTTGGTGACCCCTAACGTAGAGTGTATTTTGCCATTCTGCTGTTCCTGGGGCCCCGTCCCCATAATTTACATTTTTTGTCAGTAGAGACTTCTGTTAACAGAATTAGCTTTTGCATCCAATTAGAGATCTACCTCATGCCATTTCTTTTTTAATGTTTTAAGTATTTACTGAGACTTCCATTTGGACAGCATCCTTCCTCACAAATATGTTTATTTATTTATTTATGTCTCATAAAGAAGACAAACATAGAATTTTAATTGTGCTTTTATCATCTGCCGATGTAAAATAATAATCTGTTGACCTTCCCCAGCCAATGGCCTTTCCTTTGGCATTACTACCCAGCTTTGTGAGGCGCAGAGCTTGCTGTGTCTTTGTCAGTGGACACTGGGGCCAATTATGTAATATACCAGCAACCACTCTGGGCATCACTGCCTCACTTGCCTCTATGCAAATTTTTATTTTTGAACTGTCCATGTTAATTAAAGTTGCATTTTTTTCTCTCTCTCTTTTTGCCCCGAAGAGCTTGTATAGCTTGAACAGTGTAGTGAGTCTCTTGTTGGCTTAGCACTGTAATTTACATTTCATGGAAAACGGTCATATTACTGTCATGAAGTAGTCTGTGTGTGTGATTATGTGCAATTTTTTATATTTTGTATAGCTCTATTTACAAAGCGTAGCCTATTTCTGCCATTACAAAACAACCTGTCACATGATAAGGTGCAGTAGTGCTTAAAAAAGAAAAACAGATAATTTGAGCATTTTTAAGTCCATGGTTCATAGTTACCCACTTGACTACTACCACCCATGTAACAAAAACAAATATAAAAATACACACACAAAAAAAGTTTTACTGTTAAAATGTTTTGGGCTTGTGAGGTAGAGGGAAAATGTATTCATATAAATACCAGCAAGCGTTGGAAGGAAACTTCACAGCTTTTGTACAAATGAGAAAAGAGAATGGGTCCTACAACAAGATAATGATCACAGCTCAAACTATATACCTCAAGAGACCAAAGTTTTTGGCATGGCCCTCAGAGTTCCTTGATCTAAACATGATTGAAAGTCTGGATACATCTCAAAATAGCAGTGGGTGTAAGAGAACACAAGAAACAAGAAAAATGGACAAAACTCCCTGAAGTAGAAGTTTTGCCTTAGATCCTTTTCATCATTTTGTTATCTGGTTCCTGTCAATGACAGAAAACCAAATGAACGGACATTTTACACATGCCTCGTACAAATGTATTGCACAATTATTCAAATTGTATATGAAGACTGTAGACAAAATACCCATGCAATGTTCGTATTAATTTGTTCAAATAGCCAGCTACTTGCCTTTTAAGTTCTATAAGTAAGCTGATTACAGAATACGAATAATAATATTCAGTTTGTGTCAGAGATACACAAACTGTAATCAGATTAAAAAGCATCTAGATTTATTTCATGGTTCTCTTTAAATATTTCAATATGAGCAAGTGTTCAGAAAAGACACACTTGAAAATAAGTAACAGGATTTAGAAAAAAAGTGAATTGTCTATTAATAACATATTAGCAATACAAATCAGGTGGTTTTATACTTGTGGCAAGCAGGGTGGGTAAAATAAGGAGCTCATACAATCTGCTTGGATTTTATGTGGCCTGATCACATGAGGGTGAGATCCTGATAGATTTAACATGTTAATAATTTTGGGCCCAAAATTTGGCTTGGAATAAAGTTTATTTTTTCAGCGTAGCACTAGAGTGGTCTGAAGTGAGGGCAGGATCTTAAACTGAATGTTTAATCTAAAGTAGTCTTGTTTCTCCAAGCTTTAATTAAATGTGCATGCATGCAGGGAGATGGGAAAAGGCGGAATTCATTAGCTATTGTGTACCTGACAAATTGTGAAACAAAACCACTCTCATTGCTGCCTGGTCATTTAGTATTTGGCGCTTTAATGCACCTTGTCTGGGCTTTATAATAGATTAAATTTGCTCTGCTGCGTTAATGCATTAGGAGATTGTTCTTTCTTTGCTAATTGCTTTCTTTGATTTTTACAAAGGAACAGCATATGCACAACAAATGCAAACCCTGATAACTGTTCCCAGACATAGATTAGTCAGAAAATACTAGTGTTCATTTTAATTTGTGCCATGACTGGCTGTACTAGTACGCCACCATCATATGCAGCTGAAGGGCCTGCATTACTCTTCAGAACCTTCTCACTGTAATCTAAATGCAATTAATTGTTCAAACTGTTTGCTACATCGTGTAATTTTATCCAAAGCCCTGTAGGTCAATATTCATATAGTTGCTTTTTAAATCCACACAAAGAAATTAAGGGCTTTTCAGGACCATGCTTTAATGATAATAAGACAGATTCTGTCTGTTGCAATTTACTGCTTATTTGCAACCAGTTACGTGCTTAGTCTAAATAACGCAAATTATTAGAACCCTGAGCAACCCTGACTGTGAGGGTAAAAATGGAACATTGCTGTTTGCTTTAACCACTTGAATAGCCAAGATAAAGAAGTAACCATTTTTAAAAGCATGTAAAAACCATGTAAACAATTCATACACAAGTAAACAAATTACAATTTAATCCAACTACAGTTTGCCTAAGTAGAAGGAACACAAGCTGTTCATTAAAGTTATTTTGCCAATTATTGCAGATAAATGAGTACAATATGTAATCACTTAATCATTTAGTACTGTGTTAGACGTGTATACAGACACACAGGGCACCTACAGAGTTCATTTCAGGATTTGTTTTATTTTTTTTGCCACTGTTGCATGACTTATTTCTTGTGAGCGATGCATTCTCCAAATCAAATTCATGCCTCTCCTCACTCTGATTACTGCTGACTGGTTCACTAATGCATGTATGGTGAGAGAAAGGAAGTGTCAAAATGCATCCATTCTGTGCAGTGCCCATCACCACCTACCTTTTGATATTGATAATAATAGGCCAAAATCATACAGGCCGACTCATGCCAGGATATACAGTAAAAGCTCCTTATTTTGTGTGGGTGCACTTTAGCTCATCCTCCACTGCTGTGAAACACCCACCTGCTATACTGCTTTAGTACATTAAGCAGCATAAATAAAAACCTCTCAGAGTGCGATAATGCATTTTCAGCACAAAATTTACATACAGTGCATTTAAGTGTAAGTAATTACTCACCAAATGGCCCTAAATTCTCCAAAGGGCCTGTTCAGTCAGCACTCTGCTCATTTCAATAATGGGTTGGGATAATGTAAGATTTGTTCATACAACTTTATTGAGAGAGGGCATTTTCTAATTTCCTGCCAAATGCTGTTTACTCCCAGCATTTGGTCGCATCTGTAAGTCATGTATTTTCACAGTTATGCAACAGGCCTCTGCCCTCACATGAAACCGTTATGAAGATGAATCTTAGCCATTAGTGCATTCACTTAAGACTGGCCTTCTTCAGCTACTGAACTGGGAGGAGGGCTGATAATGAGGTTAATTAGAAATTCTAATCACAATATTGTCTAAGGTAATTAAGAAGGCATATAAATCAGAATGGAAATGCTGTGGTTTACAGTCAAACTTGTAGAGCTGTTGTGTACACATGACCAGGCTTTAAATTCAGTACATGAATCTGCTTTTATCTTTCGACCAGGATTTGTCTGCACTCCAAACACAATATGTTCTATTGATCTAATTGGCTGGTGTGCTAATTTTCAGTGAGTATATAGGACTGACAATAATTCTAAAAGCTGGTTTCAACTTAATTTCCTCTCTGAGTTCTCAGTCTGTAATGTAAAAATTAGGTATTCCATATACATTGGACATAAAAGAGCTATGCTTTTATTATATAAAAATGAGACCATATTAAATCATTACAAAGGTTTTCCCACTTTTAATGAAGGCAAATATTTCTAAGTCAAGATGTGTCATGCTGCTACTATCCTGCCAAGGATGTCTGATGCTGTGATTAGTTCTTTGTTTAAAGTGGCATATTTATTTCACTAATCAGCACAAATGGTCGTAGTTTTATGGAGTTTGTGGTGTGTTTAGCCATGGGATCATTGCCATGTATGATCATATATATTTATTATGAATATGGATATTTTTCCCTGTATTAGCTGTTGTGCAGCAGTATTTTAAGTGGGGACGGTTTGCTCAGTGGTACCTCAGTACCTTCTGATTTCCATTCCCTTTCCCGCTAGGCCACCACTGCCCCAAAAGATCTCAGTTGCATTGCCCAGGAAGGTAAGAAAGGGCTTGAGATAGCTGACATGGAAGACTGGATGGACACTGATTGAGGGAGGTGTCATGATCCGGTCCGAAAGGGGTTGAGTTTTACATTTGTCACGTGTAATGTTCCCTAATCGTTTTCACCTGTGTCGAATGGATAAAGCTGCCCTGTTCATTTCTGTTCGCCATCAGGTGTTTGTTGTGTTACACGTTCACCTGTTGCTGAATGTCTCCCCTGTCCTGTTCTTCACCCATTAAAACCCGGTTTCCTGACGTCATGCAAATGCGTCCTTCTTCCTCATCATCTATTCTCATCGTCTCCGTTCATCTGCCTCGTCATGCCATCAGGGTTGTGACCGGAGGGAATTGAAGAAGATAGGTAACAGGATTGAGAAAGCTGAGGATCTGGAACTGCCTGATGAATTTGGGGACCACCTTGTGGAGACACCTTGCGGGGACACCTTGTCACTGGTTGTGTTGGGTGGCCAAGTGAAGGGTGGCGGAGATGAGGGCAGACCACGCTTTGGGCCAGGCACGTTGGCAGCCCTGGATCAGTTGACGAGCTGTGGGGACCCAACCAGCAGGTACCTGGTGAGCAAAGTTGACCTGTTGGTATCTGTAACTGACTGAAACGGCTACTGCTCATAGCGTTGGAGACCTGTAGGTTGTAGGCCAACTCTGCTCTCAACAGGTTTGAAGGTGGTTGCCAGAGGAGAGGCTGCAGGTAGTACCTACGAGATGGCAGAATGCCATCCACACACAAATTGGGGTCCTTGGTCAGAGACAATGTCCTTGGGGAGTCCATGTAGACATGTTGAGGTTGAATGAGGTTGGCAGTCATGGTGAAGGATGGGAGGACGGCAGGGTGACCAAGTGGACTGACAACTGGTCTAGGTGGTGCACCTGGCACCCAACAGCCACCTCATGTAAACAAGTACTCAATGAAGGTGGCTTGTCATGACACATTGTCACATAAAGCAGCTAACTCCGCAGGGTGACTCCGCAGTCATTCTGTCATGCGAAAAAGGCACAGGAAACAGCGCATGTCAGTTAGGAGGGGAAATCCAGCTGTAGAGCAGCTCAAGGGGTCTGGTGAATCACCACCGTTTTAGTCTGCAAGCATAAAACAGAATTCGCTGAAACACCCATGGATGTTCCTGCTTGCCTGAGAAAACACTGAATGTGCATTTAAAGGAGTAGATTACATATTTACCTTAACAGCATTTATCAGACGCCCTTTTCCAGAGCGACTTACAATCAGTAGTTACAGGGAAAGTCCCCCTGAAGCAACTTATGTTAAGTGTCTTGCTCAGGGACACAATGGAAGTAAGTGGGATTTGAACCTGGAGTACTACCAGTATATACAACTGTTACAACTGTTACAAGCAAATCAATGCATCCGCACAGTATTTGAAAACATCATATGGCAATGTGGAAAATTTAAGTGATGCATCGATATCGAGGCATTGATAACCGTAATCGTGAGACCAGTGAAGG
Source organism: Denticeps clupeoides (assembly GCF_900700375.1). Classification (NCBI taxonomy): domain Eukaryota; kingdom Metazoa; phylum Chordata; class Actinopteri; order Clupeiformes; family Denticipitidae; genus Denticeps; species Denticeps clupeoides. The sequence continues at coordinate 12,739,622 of NC_041709.1, read as the reverse complement.
TTCACACCTGTAGTTTCAGAACCCATATTTTATTGCTTTCTCTTGAGTATAGAAAATGAGTGAGTACTTCAGCTTGAGTGATGAGAGAACATATGGCAGCTTTTTTAAGCCACAAAGCTTCTTTTCCCAGTAAAAAAGTACATGTTTGTTGTGAGTGGAAATGAGCCTCTTGTGAGCATATTTTGTGAAATTTCTTTGACAAACTTTTTACACAAACTTTGCAGTTACATAAAGTGTACCATATTCCTCAAAAGTTGAAGTAGTTGTAAAATAGCTGCTGTGCATCCACAATAAAAAGATTCCTGGCTCTCCCCCTGATTTCTTTTCACATGTGAACTCAGAGTTTCTTGTTTCTGTAACAATTTGGTCATGAACACAGACTTTTTTCCTAGTATTTGTCTGATGAGTGTACCAGTCATACCCTCCAATTAGACATTTTTGTTCTTCATGTAATTAACCATTCTTCTTCACCCTTGGTTGTTTGTTTTCTACTGGTTTTGTGCCAGTTGCATGATACAGTCCCACTTGCCTGCTGTAAATCATCCGTATAATTACCTGTGTATATTACATGGACTGTCTGCTTGGGATCTGGTTGTAACATCTGTTTAATGTTGAGCAATTTATTTTCTAACATTTCTTTTTCTGAGTAACATCTGTATAGATTCATGGTTGCAATGCATGCTTTATTTTAAACTTATTACACTATGATTAACTGTGAAAGTGAATAGATAAGTAATGAAAAAGTAATAGAGTGCAATCAAATAAATTATATCACTTTAAATAGTTTCTCATACACGTTTGCATCCATTTGTGACTTTTTTGGACTTTAAATGTCTGGTAATGTAGAGCAGTCACAGTACATTTTCCTGTGGTGAATATTATATCCTAGGTAGAGCTGGGCGATATGGCAAAAAAAACTGATCACAATATACTTTCTCATATTAAATGATATACTTTTGCAATCTTTATAGCAATAATGATTTATAGCAATATTGCCAGTCTGAAACCAAATACACTGGAGACAATAAACAATTTATTAACATATAAAACCATAACTATCTCTGCCCTCATCGGCTCTGTTCACTCTTTTCAGCCCTCATCGGCCATTTCACTCTTTTCTAGCTTTACGCAGTGAAACACACCATGTGGCCATCACAACCTACCTACAACCTACCATCACAACCTACCAAAACTTGCAAAACATGTAGTCTGCGGGGAAATATATCTTATTTTTTTTGGGGGGGGGGTGTGCACTTTCCCTCTGCCATGATGAACCAATAACTTAGGCCCTTAAGAAATAAAGAAATAAAAGGCCTTATTTTGCAGGAATTAGGGTGGCACTATCCTGGAATTTCCGTGAGACTTGGAATGTCGGGTAGCCATGATAAAAGAAATATAAATACACACAAAATATGCTTGTTTCTCTCATTTTTATCATGATGATGAAAAATGCCCAACGCTGATCACTGAGATCAAGCAGAATTTTTGGTGATCATCAATCAAGATTGTATAATTGCCCAGCCCTAGTCCTAGGTGCATGGAGTTCTCTGCAAACAAGCCAAAAACCTGTGACTCTATGTGTCTAATTTATGTAAAGTTCTCCACATGCCCTGAATGTAATAGGGACAAATTAGCCTATCTCTGGCTCATCTGCCTCATTTGAGTTTTCCCAGCACTCTCCCTCTGGGAGAATTCATATGTTTTTGGGAAGCGGCCACAGAACGGCTGGCTACGCTCGGATTACGGTAGTCAAGGCTTAACCCATTGAGGTATAACGGGAAATCACATAAAGCTGGCCACGCAGCAAGTTCCAGCACTGCGCCTCTGAGACACATGCCAGAAAGGCTCAGTGACACCCAGAGATAAACCCCTGATCCCAGATGATCCCATAAAAGACATCCTTGTTGGTGGTACATCAAGCATGTACACAAAGGTGCTGAGGAGACTAAATTGAACCTGTCACAGCAGAAGTGGGAGAGAAGAGGATTAATGAAACTGAAGGCCACATTGTTTGTGGAAGATCCAAACCCATACCTTTGACTATAATCAGATCCCTGTTATTTCACTAGTGATTTAACATTTGGAAAGTCATTTACATTTAGATCTTATTGGTAAACCTTATTAATAATAAGGTCCTATGCCAAATTAGGGGTGTTGAAATTAATCTTTAGAAATTGTAATTGTACAATTAAAGGAATAGAAACAATTAAAGAAAAAAGTGTTATGGTTATCAATTTTCTCTACAGGTATTTAAGTGAAGTGATTGTGGCCACTGCAGCACAGCACACGGCGTACAACGAAATGTGTCCTCTGCTTTTAACCCATCACCCTTGGTGACCAGCGGGCAGGAATGGAGCAGTGTGTGGGGACGGTGCTTTGCCCACACACTTCTGAACCACCAACCTTCTGATTATGGGTCCGGTTCATTACTTGCTAGGCCACCACTGCCTAGCAAGACCACCACTACTTTGTTATTCTGACAAAGTATAGTGATCTGTCAGAACACCAGTAACAACAACAATAACTGTCATGATCTGGTCCGGCAGGAGTCCGGACCGCAGTTTCATGTTATTCCAATGTTAATATGTTTCCTGATTGTGTTCACCTTTGTATGATTGTATAAAGCTGCCCTGTTTGTGTCTGTTTGCATTGAGTCATTGTTTCCCTTGTCTTGTCCATCTATTAAACCCCTGTTTCGTGACGTTGTGCATATGCGTCCTTCTTCCATGCCATGTCCAGCCATTGTGACAATAACATACATTTTTTATATAGTCCATAATCACATACAGTATGTCTCAGTGGGCTTTGGCAGGACCTACAGTTAACACCTTCACACTTGTCCTTCTGCACACAAGGAAAAAACTCCATAAAAAATCAAACTCTAGGAGAGAGAAAATAATAAAAAGGAGTGAAAGAGAGGGACCCCCTTCCTGTAATTGGAGCCGTGTGTGGGGACGTTGTTTTGCTCAGTGGCACCTCAGTTGCACTGTGGCTGATCATTGTCACAACCATCTGGCATGGCAAGGCAGGTGAACGGAGATGACGAGACGAGATGACGAAGAAGAAGGACGCATTCGCACGACGTCACGAAACAGGGGTTTAATTGGTGAAGAACAGGACAGGGGAGACATCCGATACCATGGTCAACATGTAACATAACAAAGACCCGACAGTGAACATTACACATTACAAACATGAAACTCCGGTCTGGAGTAGGTTTTAGTCCATTATAATTCTACTGGTCCATTTGAAGATTCCTGAAGCTTTAGCCATTACGTTGGATGTGGTACATCTTGTCAGAAGCTCATTGCCATGAACCAGGTTCCCTCTGGTAGTCTCATTATTGGACTCTGGAGGTGGTCAGAGAGTACAAACCGAAGCAGCGGCAGATGGGGGGCATCATATGACTGGTAAAGAAATTATGATGGCACATTTGTGTAATAGTTGCCAGGTACCCAAACTAGGACAGCCTAACTAAGGTGAATTTAACACTGTCTGTGCTTGACTAGACGTGCATTAAAGTGGACTTAATAATTGACACTTCTGGGATTTTATCAGAAGGCCAGTGTGAACAGATGTGTTTTCAGTTTAGATTTAAACACAGAGACTGTGTCCGAATCCCGAACACTGACTGGCAAGCTGTTCCACAACTGTGAAGCTCTATAAAAGAAAGATCTGCTCCCAGATGTGACCTTCTGTACTTTGGGTACCAGCAAGGAGCCCACTCTTCAAACACATAGGCCATGGCAGATTAAAAATAACCATAAATAACTAAAAGTACTCAATGTACTCGGGGCGAGACCATTAAGTGCTTTATAGGTCAAGAGTAGAATTTTGTAGTCAATCCTAAATTTGTTGGGTAGCAAGTGCAGTGAATTTAAGACTGGGGTTATATGATCATAATTTCTGGTTCTAGTTAGAACTCTCACTGTGGCATTCTGAACTAGCCGGAGTTTACTCATGCACTTACTAGAAGTAATGCATTGTAGTAATCTAACCATGATGTAATAAAGGCGTGGACCAACTTTTCTGCATCATGTATTGAGATCATATTGCTTATCTTTGCGATATTTCTAAGGTGAAAGCTTTCTAACTTTGTGATACTATCTACATGTGGATCGAATGAAAGACCTGCATCAATAAGGACACCTTTACTTCACACTTTTACTTGTGAGATAGAAAGACTATTCATTACTTCATTCGATTACTTCATTGATGGCTACATGAAAGCACGTTGTAAGTCGCGCTGGATAAGGGTGTCGGCTAAAGGCCAGAGATTTGATGTAGTCGAGACAGTCTGGCTGCATGAGGCCCAAGTACCAGAGCTTCTATCCTATCAGGGTTTTACTGAAGAAATTTGGTGAGCATACAGTGTCTAATGTCCTTCAAACAATTCTCTATTCTTCTCAGCTGCTGCCTCTCGTCAGGCATTGCTAGTACATACTATTGTGTGCCATCGGCATAGTAGTGACAGTTAATACAGTGTTTGCGAATAACATGATCTAAAGGTAACATGTATTAGAAAAATTGCAACGGACCTAAGGCAGAACCTGGAGCACCAAACTCCACTTAACAATGTGAAGAAGATTCACCATTAATCTCCACAAACTGATATCAAACATCAAATATGACCTGAACCAGGAGAGGGCTATTCCCTTAATCCCAACAAAATTCTCTTAACCGGTTGATTAGAGTAGAGTGATCATGAGTAGAAAGATCATGAGTGATATACTTCATGAATGTTGTTGCTGTTGAGGTGCACACACAGCTGCTGGGCTACGACCTTATTCAGATATATAAACGGGTGGTTGAACATTGGTCAATAGTTCAAAAGCTGACTGCGATCAAGGTAGGCACCATGTCTTCTTGCTGGCAGTGTGAGAAGGTGAGGAGAAGCGAGAAGCGGCATGTCCAGGCACGGTTTTCTGGATGAGGAAGAGAGTAGGGCAGACGGTGGAGGACCAAAACAACGCCAATGGTGCCGAATGGTTTTGACTATTCGGGGAACCGGACCGGGATGAACCTATCATCACTCACCCACAAGTGACCCTGGTGCCTAAGAAACGCAGCATGCCACTCAGCGATCTTGTGTGTGCATAGCAGTCAAAGGCGAAATAGTTCCATTTTGACCACTGCAGCCGTGACACATTTTCGTGCGACCAATATAATCAAAGCAGTCTGCCACTTTGAAACAAACACGCAATGGAGGAAACACTGATCTTATCAGTCTCTGCTTGCCCAGAGATCTACAACATGACATTATCATCCAACCGGGAGTTTAGAAAACCACACGTATTTTCTGCACTGAGCCCCATGGCAAATGCGATGCCTTGAGCACAACTTTTTTTTAAAGAAGGAGCGCAAACCATGTGGCGAGCGCAGCGCATGCCACATTTGTTCTGAAAGCCGCTTTAGATTTGCTTCAATGAGTAGAAAAAAGGTGTTCATTCAGTCCGTGCTCCACTGAAGCTACTGATGTCTGGACCAGGCATTTTTCTGTCCTTTGTGGTGTCAGGTGTGCACCAACAGTTTTTCTGCTCATCGTAGCAAATCAAAGCATCAAATGGGTGAACGAGACCTTAACTCTTGTATTTGAAAGCATCATGTGAAATACTGTAGATAATTTATGGGATGCATCACGATTCATAGATAATCGAGGCACTGATAATTGTAATCGTAATCGAATTGTGAGACCAGTGAAGATTCAGACCTCTATGCCAAATGGTGCCCATGTGATCTACTTATTTTTGTTAGGTCAGTAGATTGTCCCTATTTTCTACATCTAGACTTCAGTGGCCCCATCCCACACACCCTCGATGATCCTACCAATTTCTTGAAACCTGCAGCAGTTTGGACTCCCAGAGACTTATTATCCCAAATTCCTTGTGTCATTAGCTCTGACCAAAGGTCATTTTCATAATGGAATGAGCTGTATCTAATACATGTGGACATCATTAGTAAGGTACTTTTGAAAACACAGGAATTTAAGCTGTTGTCCCTGCATGGACAACCATCATGCAAGATGGACACTGAAAACTGAAAAATCTAGGGCTCTTTTTTGGCAATCTGATGCATAGGAGAATGCAGAAGTGAAAGTGGACAGACTTTTACTAACTCATTATTCAGAGGTGTGTTTTAAACGTAATGTAATAATAAGAATAGCACAACACCTTGGTATTATGCTATTATGATTAATTATTAGTTGTGGGGTTTAAAAGTACACTTCAGAATGTAGAAATTATCCCGTTGCTCTATTGTCCTTTCTTATCTGTTTCCATGTTGCCACAGGGCTCATGTTTTTAACAGGGAAGTGGCCTAGCGTGCTGTGCTGCAGTGTTTCACAATCACTTCACTTTTCATTTGGGCTGCATATCACTCCCAGGTTCCCTGATACCTGAATATGAATACTCAGTACTCAATATGTTGCTTGTCCAATGTAGGCTTATATGTACTTGTATACTGCAAAATATCAACCAGGGATTTCTATTGCATCCTTGAGTTCACTCATTCCTGGTGTCAGTCTTAGAGGAATCATGCATGTGAGACTTTATGCTTGTTTAATTGTGTGTAATTTAGGTGATGAGTAATTGAGGTGATGACATGCACAAATAGATTTATTTTCCCAAATGAAACATGTCTAACATCTAAGCAGCATCCGGTCCGGTATCTTGGCCTGCAGTCTCTCCTCTGTGAGATCAAGAAACAGACCAGTTCCAGCACAGTGTGGGCAGAATAAATGCATGGGATTATAAACGCTAAAGGACTGAACCCCCCCCCAAAAAAAAAAAAAAAAAACAGGCAGGCAAAGGAATTGAGTGCTGGGGGACAAATATTGAACTGAATTTTTCTACACAGCTGGCTGTCGGAATAAGCTCAGTTCATATTTACAGCGCATTTACTCCTGTAGGACTGTGTGTGTATGTGCGTGTGTGTGAGTGTGTGTGTGTGTGTGTGTGTGTGTGTGTGAGTGCACTTCCCATAAAGGATAGGCTGCTAATTTCTGTAATTACAAAGTACTGAACTGAGCTTTACATATGTTTTTCAATTCTAAATAAAGCATGATAGAAAAAAAAACAGCAGATGCGAAAAAAACAATCATGTAAACACAATTTTCTTTTCTTTCACAGGTGAAGAGTTCTATGAGACCTCCCCTTATGAAACAATGCATGATGAATTTCGGCTCGCCTCCATTATTTCAGGTAAGGCTCGCAGTGTAATTGTTTCTGTCTGGCTGTTTCAAAATAAAGACACTTCCTCAGCGCACTGAATGCACAAAGGACTCTTCTAGCTTGGTTCTTTTCAAGGTTAAGGCTGCCTTCTTCTCCTCATGGTTTTTTCATCCTTTTCATATCAGTCAGCGCAGATGATTCTGTAATTGGATGGTTCTGAAGGAGGGAATTGGAGACGCTAAGGTGTGCATGGAGCTTTGGGACTTCTGACTCTGCTTTGTCATTGTGAGGGATGAAAATTTAATTCACTGCATTCAGATAACATTTTGTTTTTATTCAATAAAAAATGTATGCATTCCATTGTTTTGATATGAATATTACTTATCATTGAAAAAAAGAAATATTTTTAACCTGCATTTTAATGATAATAGTCCCTCAGGCTTAATCCAATTTCAGTCGATACAGAACGTTTGAATGCAGAAGTTAAAAATTCATCTGATAGCAGGACCTTGATTTCACAATTTCCCTTCCTTTGCTCTGACCTCTAAACACATTGCGTTTTCTATTACAACTCAAGCATACTGGGATGTATTTATAGGGATCTGGGTTGTAACAATATCAAGCGATTGAAGAACACTTTTGTGGCTTGCAGGGCTCCAGGTGAAAGGGAGTTACTGTGAATACCAATATGAAAGAGAAAAACATGTTTGCCTCCCTCACTGATTGGGTGGAACGAAAGCCATCCTCCATCCTGTCAAGGAAAAGCTATTTTCTTTCCAATTTCCTTATGCGACAGTTCACATTTCTCATTATTTTAACTACACTAGCTGTAATCTATATCCTTACATAAGACAGGGCAAAAAATATAGCAAGCATCTTTCTTTCCCATGGCCATGTTTATATGGTGTTTATCCCTAACTGTTTATCAAGGTCATTTCAGAATCACTTTATCAAGTTGGAATGGTTCTCTTCATGATTCATTGTAGTTGTTTTAACTATCTCATTAACCATAATACATTTCTGATTTTCTCAGACTGTGCATTGCACATCTACAAATTGGTGACCAGCCACGCTATTTATTAACTCTGTTCTGAAACCCCACCTGCTACTTTTTTTAAATGCCAGAGCAAGAAGCATTGAAAAGAAAGTCAATGTTTCCATAGAATTTCTGCAAATCTGGAAAAACTCCAGTTGAGCACTGTCAGAACCATTCAGAATTAGGTAAGATGATAGTGATACCAGTGGTTTCAGTTAGAGTAGAAGTACAGAGAAGCATTTTTTGAACAATATCCAATGCTGATGCAATGCAAATCCCACTTACTACCATTGTGTACCTGAGCAAGACACTTAACCCTAAAGTGCTCCAGGGGGGACTGTCCCTGTAACTACTGATTGTAAGTTGCTCTGGATAAGGGCGTCTGATAAATGTTGTAAAATGTAAAAATGTAAGTGAGTGGTAGTGCTCCCTGGAAGTTACAGACACTTAATTTGCATATACAATGTTTTTATATTGCACACAATATTTGATATATGATACAGTGTTCACTGTATCTTACATAAACACATCACAGCAAATAACATTGCTAATTATAACAGGCATTAATAAATGTTTTTTAGCATCACTGCTTCACTAAAAGTAATGAGCCTCGTTTCCATTGGGTCTTAACGTCCGTTGTGCATAATGTTCCATGGCTCTTGCATTTGTATTGTTGCAAAAGCAGAAGTTACGCACAATGAAAGTTACACACACCTGCAGTTATATTCCAGAAAACATTTGCACTAGGAAACATTTATTAATGCCTGTCATAATGCCTGTCATTTCTCACAGTATTGTTTTTATGTAAGGGATAATGGAAACTGTGTTCATATATCAAATATTACATGCAAATATGATTGATATATGAACACAATGTCTGTAAGTTCCGTAACTTCTGTTGTGCGTAACTTGCATTCATGTAGCAGCTTTTGCATTCGTGTTGTGGTTTTTGCATTTGTGTTGACCCTTCTGGGCCATCGTACAAATGCCTATGCACCAAACCAAAAGATTTACATTAATATGCATTATGTTTGGGTATGAAGCTCCTTTCCTAAATCTGTATATGATCTGTGACAAACACACATGCTGTTTCAGTTTGAACTTTGTACAAAGAGGTCTCTTCTTTATTTATCAGCTCATTAGCAAACTTGCCAGTGTTGCATGGTCTTTTTGAAAGTATATATATGCAGGTTGCCGACAGTCACAACTAGGGGTGCACAGTCTGATTTCCAAAGGGGATCGTAACTATAGATGCAACAATCCAGATTTATCAGTTCCGATAATGATTCCAATACCTTGACGTTGGATATTGGCTGATCCAGTGTTCTGATCCACTACCAGTAGTTAATGAATAATCTTTCTTATTGTGGGGACTTGTGGGGACATTTATAATAATAGAAAAGTGAAACAAACATCAGAAATGAAAATGTACTATGTTATAAAAATCCAATCACAAACTAGAGCAAACAAACACAATAAATAAAATACAAACTGAATATACAAAAAGGGCAAAAAGAATCAGCAAATATTGACATCACAGCAAAGGTGACCAGATGCTCTTACTGCTCACCTAAAAGCATTAAGTAGGCGTGGTTAAAGTGTCTCTGTGCACCACCTTTATCATTAATAACTATATGTCACTGCTCCCTGGCGCCTGTCATGGCTGCCCACTGCTCACCAAGGGTGATGGGTTAAATGCAGAGGACACATTTCGTTGTGTGGACCGTGTGCTGTGCTGTGATTCACAAGGACAATCACTTCACTTTTCACTTCATTCTATTATCAACCTCACCTCTATCTTGGACTGAGAGCCGCTTTGATGCTTTATTTCTATTAGTCACGTGTCACAGCACGCACAAAATGACAAAATTCAACTCTGTAGAGGCTCGATGTGCCCCTGTCACTGGCTGCTTTGCTGAGTCAAGGCTTGCAAAAAAAACACTGGGATTCATAGCACAGTGCAGTATGTGCCATGTTTGCTTTAACTGAGAGCATGTTCGCTGGATGTAGTGCACACATGCAAATTAAGCATTTAATAATCTTCAATTTAACTGACTAGATCAGTTAGATTGACACACTTTTACCGATAATCATTCTAATTGATTTGAATCTTTATTTGATCAATATACAATACATGTATCGGATCACTGCGTCCCTAATTGTTACGAAACACCCAGTGACTCTGCGTAACAGTCATGAAAAATGTTCCTTTTTTAATGAAGGGCTGCTCAATTGAAAACAACATGTTGTGCTGTTTATGAAGTCAATAGAGAATGTAGCATTTATGTTTAATATTTAAAATAAAGTTGAACTAATGTCTTAATGTTTTGAGTATGGATATTCTCTTGAACCTTCTCAAAACAGGGAAGAAATATTGCAGTTCAGGTTGAAGATGGTGATTTTGCAATGATAACCTCCAGATATCTCATGAAATTTGCAGGTTCTTGGTAACCTCTTTGAACATCAAACAGTCTGCTCTCACTCTGAAATTACGGGGTGGTCAGTCCTGGACAAATATGCCAAGGTTTGAAGCCTTTGCCACTTTTTAAATCCCTAAGGTTTCTGATGTGTCCAAAACTTTAATGTTTTTTGAAGCTTTATAGATCTTAGCATGATGACACCACACACTTCCGTAGCAAAAAGACCCCAGATGTCATGTTTAAAGAAGACAAATTCCAACAGCACCTCCATCTATGGGAGGTTGAAACTAATATGTATGCTTATTTAATTAATTGCTTGATAAATTACTACATTTCATTTATTATTTCCTTTATTAATAGGATCTATTAATAGGGGCTAAGAGGATCAAATGTTTAACTCTGGAGTCCATTTTCCCCTTCTAGATTTACATTACTACATTTCTAACACTTTGTGAAGTGTGTAGATTTCATATTAACTTCAATTATATATATAAAATAAAACACAATTATATCATTATACATAATAATATGTACATCATTATAATGCTAAACATAACATTTCTAGTACCAGGCTTTACATAGCTGTAGGGGGTCAGTTCCAAAAAAATCCAGAGCATTAAGCACCCTTAAAGGGAATCCTGTGAAAACAGAGGTTAAATGACTGGACATGTTCCTTTCATTAAAGGATGTTTGTTTAATTGAAAATGCCCATGAAAAACAAATTATGTGTTTTCAATAGAATGTGCTTATTTGTTCATATTACTGCAATGCATTACAATGTGGTTGTAAGTATTGGGAAAGTTGACCAAGTATGAGTACCAGCACATGACTGTTAGTAATATTTTTACATTTTCTCTGTGTTCACTGAACTTTGTATTCTACAGCACATTTAATCAGAATAATGTTCACATTCTTTTTCTAATTCTGCATAGTGGAACAACCTGCCCAACAGGGATCAGCACAAAAAAGAAACATAGCTTCAATCCCATTCACCCCATTCACATCACATACGCACATCATACTGTTCCCAGGTCACATATTAATGATGTTAATTCTCTGCAAGGTCCAATTAAAAGTATGTATGTCATTTTGCTATTGAATATGTACAGTGTTGTGTAAAAAATATGTAATTAAACCTTAAATTCTGCTTGCCTGTCCAGAAAGTATGAAAAGAGCAACAAAATTATGTCTGTGGCAAATTGAAGGTGATATGGCAAATAATTAAAGTATGCTCAGAACACCTAAAAGAAGTAAAAAGCAGAAAAAAACAGATTCAACATCATACTTCACATCTTTGCTGCCCTTTGACTATTTCTGAGCTCTTTTTTTTCATGAGAGAATCGTACAAATGATTATGGTGCTGTGTCTTTCGGCACTTTGGAGAATAACAGTGGGCTTGTATGGATTGACAGAAGCTATGGCAATAGTAATTGTTAGAGAATGGGGCTGTGTGTTGTCTCTGTCCTAAAATCCCTTAACGGCCCTATCCTATCCTTGGGGTTATAGCTGCAGAAGCTCCAATTACCAACATGGCCATACATCACATTTCTACAGATAATAGCAACTGGATGAGAAGGTTATGCTGCCTTGTGCTTCATTATCGTTTGTATAAGCAGAGTGAAATTTCACATTCATTTTACTTTGTTCAGTTTATTTACATTATATTATCCTAAAGAGTCAATGACTCAGGAGTCTAATAGTTAAAGCCTTATTTCGGACCATTACAATTGATTGAGGCACAATAATCAGTGGAGTTTAGTCTCTATGCTCCATGTCAGTATTTGAGTACAAAGAGTTCTAATATCATAGCACTGGTACAAAGGGATGGGTGAGAGGGGCAGTGCTGCAGCTTTTAGTTGCAAGGTTGCTTTCCTTGGAGGAAATCAGCTGACATATATGCTTTGCACTAACATGACCTTGCAAAAACCTGAGCTTCTTTGAGATCTGTTTTGAAGCCTCTGTTTGATTCACACAGCTTAAATAAAACATGGGTGAGAATGCCTCAGGGAAGGGCTTTGAGCTGGAGATACTGTAAAACCTTGTCTGTCAGAGAGATAACAAGGTAGCCCTGGCAAAGTGCTAATTGGCCATTGCGTATGTGTACTCAAAGAATTTTATCATTTATGGCATACTGAGTAAAGTCGAGGATATTACATATTTTTTCTACTCAGATAATTTTATCCCTTCCCATGTGGCAATAAAACTCTGGTCAGGATATTCATTGATACAGGGTAGGGCTAAACAATTATAAAATTCAGTTATAAAAAAAACAATTTTTCTCAATCAGGTTAAAAATGGCAGAAATGTGTATTTTTTTTGTGTGTACTTACACACAGCTGCCACACATTCAAAGTTCCCAAAAGTCTCCCACATGTTGATAGGGGCTCCCTGATGCCCACAAATTGAATGAAATATCCAGGAAACTAGAGCAAGCAAACAAGAGCATCCAGTAGGGAGAGAGCGTGTGAATGTGTGGAGCACTGCGTGTGTACATAGCACAACAATTACATTTCAGTGTGAATGGGCTTTTGTTTAAAGGTACCCTGACATGGAAGTTTGACTTTGTGGGGTTATACTAGTTCCCCTAGCCTGTCTATGGTCCTGCAGTGGCTAGAAATGGCCATATGTATACAGAGTGCTTTGTCCATTCTGCTTCGCTGTTCAGAAAGCAGCAGCTCAGATAGCCGGATCGTCAAATCGTCATAAGGGGAAATTTTTTATTCTGGAAAAACTCAGACTTCTCGAGTACCGAACAAGTGCGTACAAACTCACTGGAATAGCACCTTTTACATGATCAAGGTCCCTGATCAAGCAGAAATGGGTGCTATGAATATATTAGTCCGAATACGATCTCCCTGACAGTAGCACGGGTAACCAGTGGAGAAGACTGCATCTGTTCTGGGTCCATTTGAAGAACTGACACAAAGAGTCAGCTCTTCATTTACATTTACAGCATTTATCAGACACCCTTATGAAAGAAAGTGAAAGTGAAGTGATTGTCACACGTGATACACAGCAGCACAGCACACAGTGCACACAGTGAAATTTGTCCTCTGCATCTAACCCATCACCCTGAATGAGCAGTGGGCAGCCATGACAGGCGCCCAGGGAGCAGTGTGTGGGGACGGTTCTTTGCTCAGTGGCACCTCAGTGGTACCTAGGCAGATCGGGATTCGAACCAGCAACCTTCTGATTACGGGGCCGCTTCCTTAACCACTAGGCCACCACTGCCCCATTTATCCAGAGTGACTTACAATCAGTAGTTACAGGGACGGTCCCCCCTGGAGTAACTTAGGGTTAATGTCTTGCTCAGGGACACAATGGTAGTAAGTGGGGTTTGAACCTGGGTCTTCTGGTGTGTTACCCACAACCACCCCCACAGATGCTATAGTAGTACATGTGATTGATGCCAACGGCATCAAAACTATGAAGGGGATGTTAGTTGTAGCTGCCATGAAGCGATTTGCTGATGTGGAAGAAAATGCCTTCAAAGAATATTAAACTGAGAATTTAAATTGAGTTCTATTTCAGCCGCTGATATTTATAAATGAGGACCATTGACCCTAAATGCTTTCTCTGTTAAGGTATAAAAGTGTTTGTTTTTTTTTGTGCCAAAGAACATGCTGATGCTTGAGCTACAGAGGCAGAGTGCAGAAGACGATATACACAAAGATCTCAACCATCATGAACCAGAATATCACATATGGACCAGACCAGCAGCAGGATATTTAAACAGTATATTTGATGAAAAAATGCACATGAGCAAGCATCAGCAGTACTGACCCCAGGTGCTGTAGGTTGTACCTCACAGTTAGTGGCTTCACAAACAAATGAAATAGACATCTTACATTGTATATGACACTTTCATGCAATGTATCAGCATACATTTGCATAACAGGGCACATTTGCTGTACCCTTAAAACTAGTGACAAAAATGAGATCAATTTCCCTTTGATGCTAAAGAAAGCTAGTATGCTAGCACTGAGGCAAACCACAGGGTTAGGACTCTTATTAACCTAAATGGACACTACACAGTGTGCAACAGCTTGGTTTGGCTTTGAATAACATTGTTTGATAAACTTGTTTTGTTAAACTTTCCATCACCTCAGTGTGATGCGAACAACCTCCGGCCATGTAAGGAAAGTTTTGTTCTCCATGCCCAAGAATGTTAAGGCAATGCTGGAGCATAATGGTGGCCACACAAAGTATTGGCATTCTTACTTAGGGGTGTACTCACTTGATTAATTCTAGAGTTTGCTATAATACAACAAACTATTGCGTATTATTATAAACTATTAAGGTGACAAGAGTGGGAAAGATGCTCAGGCCGTAACAGCATGCTGAAGGCATAAAAGGAGGCAGTTGCCATCCACTTTGAATGGGGGTTGTGTCATGCACCACCAAACTGAATTGTAACATGTTAAACCTAAAAAAAATATATATTTTTAACAGCCCTAGTTTAATCCCCTAACAAAACAGAATTCAGTACCATGACCAGCACCTCTTTAATTATCATGTAGCCTCATTTTATTAATCAGTTAAATATTTGTGTTGTGGGTTATTGTGACATTGTTTATGTGGAAGAAAAGTTGCATTAAGTTGTACTCAAGGTCCTTTTTGAGTTAAATTGGTTGGGAGTGTTGTGAGACCGGCATGAAGTAAGTTTGTTGAAGGTGTTTTGGAGAAATGATTAGAGTTGTTTTTTTTGTCAGGTGCTCACAAACGTGGATCGAAAGTAAAGTCGCACTGTCGGAAGTCATAATGCACTTCATAGAAAGCATTTGTAATGCATTCAGTGAACACTTTCCAGAATCTAGACTCTTTGCTCATTCATACTACACCGCCTCCAAAAGCAACATATGTGCAGTATACACATGCAGGTGCACTGCTTACAGAACTGTTCAAACTGTGCAATCATACTGGTATGAAATTGTGTTGCCCCATCAAAATATATAGAAATATGTAGCAGAATATGAAATAAAATGCAACAATCCAAATAATCACCACTCTTAACAGCACTGATTACCATTTGAGCCGAAAGCCTGAAATCCGGGTTGAGGAGAGGTACTGCGTAGGTGCAACAGCCATGGCCAAACGTTTTGAGAATGACATGGATACTGGTTTTCACAAAGTTTGCTGCTTCAGTTTTCTTTTTGTAAGATTTTTTAATATGTTTCTGAGGCTTTTACAGACAATTACATCAAGTTTATGCAAAGAGTAAATATGTGCAGTGTTGTCCCATTTTTTTTTTTCAAGACCTCTGCAATTTGCCCTGCCATGCTGTCAATCAAATTCTGGGCCAAATCCTGACTGATTGCAACCCATTCCTTCATAATCAGTGCTTGGAGTTTGTCAGAATTTGTGGGTTTTTTTTTTCCACTCGCCTCTTGACTACAAGTTCCTGGCCATGGGCCCAAAATTTCAATGTTTTGTTCCCTGAGCCACTTAGTTATCACTTTAGCCGTATGGCACGGTTCTACATCATGCTGGAAAAGGCATTGTTCTTCACCAAACTGTTCTTGGATGGTTGGGAGAAGTTGCTGTCGGAGGATGTTTTAGTACCATTCTTTATTCATGGCTGTGTTCTTTGGCAAAATTGTGAGTGAGCCCACTCCCTTGGATGAGAAGCAGGCCCACATATGAATGGTCTCAGGATGCTTTACTGTTGGCACGAGACAGGACTGATGGCAGCGCTCACCTTTTCTTCTCTGGACAATAATTTTTCCAAATGCCTCAAACAATTGGAAAGGGGCTTCCTTGATGTTTCTCCTGGAGAAATGTGGCTTCTTGCTGCTCTTCTTGACACCAGGCCGTTCTCCAAAAGTCTTGGCCTCACTGTGCATGTAGATGCGCTCACACTTGCCTGCTGCCATTCCTGAGCAAGCTCTGCACTGATGGCACCCTGACCACTTAATAGTATTTAAAAAAAAAAAAGTTTATATATAATTTGAGGGAGAGAGAATAGCATTTGGGTGACTTATTGAGCTTATAGTAGAGCGGAATCATCTTTAGGAGACGGTCTGGGCACTTGCTGGACTTCCTTGGACACACTGAAGCCTTATTCACTCTCTCATTGAAGTTTTGATGATTCGATAAATGGTTAATGTAGGTGCAATCTTAGTAGCAGCAATATCCTTGTCTGTGGAGTCCATTTTATGCAACAGAGGAAGAACAATGATTTCACCCTCCTTTTAAGGCATCCCGTCTGCTATTCTAACTCAATCAGCATGACAGAATGATCTCCAGGCTTGTGCTCATCAACACTCTTGCTTGTGTTAATGAGAGGATCACTGAAATGATCTCAGCAGGTCCTTTTGTGGCAGGCCTGAAATGCAGTGGAAATTGGTTTTTGGGATAAAGTTCCTTTTCGTGACAAAGAGGGACTTTGCAATTCATCTGATCACGCTTCATAACATTTTGGAGTATATGCAAATTGCCAGAATAAAAACGGTAGCAGCAAACTTTGTGAAAACCAGTCTTTGTGTCATTCTCAAAACGTTTGGCCACGACTCTACTTTCCTAGTACACAAGGGGGACAACACTGAAGATATGACACTTTGTAAAGTGTACACTGTAAAGTAGTCAATGTACAGCTTGTATAACAGTGTAAATTGCTCTCGCCCCTAAAAAAATAAGCCATTAATGTCTAAACTGCTGGTAAGTGAGTATGCACCTAAATTTGCTTAATTAGTTCTTTTCCCATGTGACTCGTTAGTGTAGCACGGTTTCGGGTGTGAATGGGGAGCAGGTGTGTTAAACTTGGTGTTATCACTCTCACACTCGCTCATTATATTGTCACTGTGGCAGGAACATGATGGTAACTGGAAGTTCAACATGGCACCTCATGGCAAAAAAACTATGAGGAGCTGAAAAAAAAAACAACATTGTTGCTCTACATGGCCTATGCTACAAGAAGATTGACAACACCCTGAAACTAACTAAGCTGCAGCATAGTGGCCAAGACCATACAGTGGTTATACAGGGAAGGTTCACCTCAGAACAGGAGTCGCCATGGTCGGCCAAAGGAGTTGAGTGGACATGCTCATCGTCATTCTTAGAGGTTAACATTGCCATTCTAAAATTGAAAGTAACATGTACTTGCTTTAACCCTTATATCTTTCAAGGTTTGTGGTGTTTTATCCCGATATTTTGTGTTTTTCGACCACCTGACCACTTTACATTGTGCCTTTTCATTTTAAAGAAATTGTGTTTAAATATTGCTTTGTCTTTTTCTCCCAGCCATCTGCTAATTCACCACAAATTCATTAAAATGGAAATAATTCTGCAAATGGAGAGTTAGGTATAGCGACATCATCTGTGTAAATGGATGCGAGACACAGGAAACAGAAATACTGCATAAATAACAAAGAACATCTTATCTTGTTTTCATCAATGAAAATGAAGAGATGTTTAGTACAGTTTTTATTTTGTAAACCATTTAATGGGGTATTTATTCATCACATTAATGGTTTATTTGGTTTTTATTCATCAACAATATTGCATTTTATTATAGTTATTGTCACATGACCTGAATGTTCCATGAGGAGTACAAAGACAAGTTTGTCTTGCCTGCAGTAAACCATGTTAGTGGGAGTATCGTGGTTTGTGGCTGCATGAGTGTGAACACACATTATGTTTAGTTATTTTGTGGGGCGAAAAATTTACAAACTGTACACTGGCAACTTTCCATTGTATCAAAGTGTCATATCTTCAGTGTCCCCAGGAATGATATAATAAAATAATTACAAAAATGTGAGAGGTATACTCACTTTTGTGAGACAGAACAAACAATAATATGTTAAGATAATGGTCTTTATTCTGTCAAATGACATGGATTTCAAAGCACAAAATACTTACACTCTTTAGACCATAAGTCATCATACCACATTAAATGGTCACACAACAAAAAGGTTCATGCAATGAATAGAAAATCTATGAACATGAAAATAACACATTATATATAGCTATTAATATATAATAATCTCAAGGAACATTTAATATAAAATGTTTTTAATTGTGTCTTTGCATTATTTAATCCTTTGGTCCACATTGAATTCACCGACATTCAGATAAGAATTCATTTTCATTTACATTTATGGCATATATCAGACGCCCTTATCCAGAGCGACTTACAATAAGTAATTACAGGGACAGTCCCCCTGGAGTGTCATGCTCAGGGTCTTCTGGTTCATAGGTGAGTGTATTACCCAGTAGGCATTGAGTAGTCTTCAAAGTCTCTTATGAACTGTTCACTGCTACTGTTCCATTAAAGCTTTTCATTTCTCTTCACAATGAATTTTTCTTTTGGGATATTCAGTAACAAATATGAGTCTGTATCTTGCATTAAAAGAGATCAGAAGTAGCATTAGACTTGGATACAACTCTGGAAATGCTAATCTACTTTTCACTGGCTATAATTTACTTTCTCATCAGCAGCAATGGACTCCGCTACAGCAAAAGGAAACCTGTGTCTGGACACGGGCAAGCCCTGCAACCCCTGCCTGGACGCGGCCAAGGCCTGCAACCTGAACGACACCTGCAAGCGGCAGCGCTCCATGTACATCACCGCCTGCAACCGCGGCACGCCCCTCCTGCAGCAGGAGCCCTGCAACCGCAAGCGCTGCCACAAGGCCCTGCGGCAGTTCTTTGAGCGCGTGCAGACCGAATTCAGCTATACAATGCTTTTCTGCTCGTGCCGGGACAAGGCCTGTGCCGAGCGCCGCCGGCAGACCATTATCCCCTCGTGCTCCTTTGAGGAGAGGACCAAGCCCAACTGCTTGGAGCTGAGGCGGACCTGTCGCTCTGACCCGCTCTGCAGGTAACAGCACATCAGCAGTAGACACAGAGCTGAACAATCTCATCATGAATCACAAGTCATTGATGGACAATTATTCTCCAATCAGTCCAGTCTGTTTTAAATTGAAATGCTAGTGGGAAAGTTGAGTCCTTGGGATTAGTCAAGAAATGATGAATGGCTGTAGAGGTTAATGGAAGTACGCATATAGAAAATGTGCTGTGTTTGTGACAACTGTGTTTGCCAATTTATGAAGCACTTTCCTGCTTCATGAAAGGTTAGATGCCATTCATGCACAATGTGACTTAAATAATTATTCAGTCCTTTACCACTGTGGAAGAAAAGCATTTTGAATGTCAGCTATTCACAGTGCATTCTACAGCAGGAAATAAAATATGTCCTCATTTAAAGAGCTGCAGCTGTAGTATCCGTCAGCTGAGGCTGGGACTAAAAGACCTGTTGACACGTTGATTTATATACAGTACCGTGCAAGTCTTGTGTGGAAAACAAATGCTGTAAACAACGAAGGCTTATTTTTATCAATTCACAAAATGCAGTGAATGAACAGGAGACAAATCTAAAACAAACCAATATTTGGTGTAACCTCTCTTTGCCATCATCAGTTATTTTAGGTATGCTTGCACACAGTTTTGGGAGATCTAACCACAGATCTTGTGTGCCTGTAGGCACATCTGTCTCTTCATGTAATCTTAGATAGGTGCTGAGATTAGGGCACTGGCCGGCCACGCCATCACTTCCAGACTTGTTGTTCTTTACACTGAAGATAGTTCTTATTGATGTTGCCGGATTGCCCCAACATTTGTTCTGCAGCAGTACAACCCCATTAATTGGGCCAATGCCTGATGGTATTGCATGATGGCTGAGTGTCTGCCTGTATTTCTCAGCATTGCTTCTTCAAAGAGAGAGAGATTGTATCTTGAATCCCCAGTCTGATTTCAAATCTTTTGACTGGGAAGGGCCTTTCTGATGCAGTATAACTACCTCGTGTCTTGTTGCCGTGTTCCGTATTACCATGGTGTATGGCTGTAATTTTGAGGAGCCTCTAGCCCACCATCCTTGTTTTATTGCATCAGCCCTTATCAAGTTTCCCCTTGTGTTTGCAATTACCAACATGTCCATGTTGATCATCTGTGTTGTATGTCCTTACATGTAGTCTATGTTCTAATATTAGTCAGACTCACCTGAAAGGCCACCAAGCCTGTTGTCAGTTTCTGTTTGTGCGCGTTGAATTAAACTTTCACGTCATATCATGCAATCCTTCCTTGTGCCTTCACTCAGTCATGACATTTCTTTTAAAAACTTCTACTGGTTTTGTGATTATTTATCTTGACTACAAGTGTTAGTCGTACTGTAAATACAGTGAATTATTACCGGACATACAATACAATGTCAATGATGCTAGATAAAATATTTTATGTCTCTGGCTCTTACTCACATATTTATATCACATAAGGGGGCAGCACTGCCCACTTTTAACTCTATATTGTTTCTCATGGATTATTTTGAAACCACATTTTAGTTCCAATCTAATACTTCATTCTCCAGTGTGTGTTAAAGCATCAACCGTGACTTATGGAAAGTGACTTTGTTGGTGAGAGAATGGAAACAGCAAAAACAACTCAGCTTTATTGCGTGGATGATTGCATGTAGTTTAGTCACTGGGTACCACCATCTCTTGTCCTTGTCTCTTATTTATACAGAAGAGGTTATATTGACTGATTTTTTTAAGAAGCCCCAAGTGTTGCTCTCGTAATTATCAACAGGGCAGGTATGGTTTGGACCATTTTTCTCCATACCAGCCTTGAACGTGAGCTGTGTGCTCCACCACTGCACTGACCCCTCTGCTCTGAATGCGCCATCAGCCTGCTGCAGGCCTCTGGGTATCACCTTGCTTTTTCTCTCTGTGGGAAATTGGAGGACGTCCAAGAGAACTGCCAGGCTGAGCTACCCCTCGAGGCGCAGACGTCCGCACTAATGTGTATTATTAACCCTGACCTGACCACAGACGCTGAGTGCATTGAAACCATCTCTTCAAGTGTCACAGCCATTTATAGATTAATAGTCTAATGTCTAAATGATTGCTTCATTTCGACTAATGATACTAAATTTAGGTTAAAACATTATGTGCTGCATATCAAGCCTAATTCATTTACCCTCAAGGTATGGACTTGCAAAAATTATACATTAACGTGCAGCTAGTCAAGTAATGCATTTTTGGTGTGGATATGTGCTTTTTGTAACTGCACTCTTATTAAAACAAGGTACATGCATGTACATGTCCTTCAACTCGACCTGTTTCTCATCATAGACAACACTTTTTTTCTGAATATCAACTTGATCACAACTTTAACACATTTGTTATTTCAGTTTTATGTGAGATCATTTCTGACATTGCCTGTAGGAGAAGAGATGGGCACACACAAATAATGCGAGTTCCAACGTTTTTAAAAATTAACTTCAGTGAGCGGCATAGCATGTGACGGCAGGGCAGTACTGGCAGTACAGGCAAATGCTAAGGGCGCCATTCATCCAAGGGGCACCACAAACGAAGGAAGGAAAAAAAGTGTTTCTTAAAATGAATTTGTATTAATAACGACAATAACATATAGCCCAAAATTACACACAAGCCCTACAGTTGACACCCCCCACATTTGACCCTTTCTGCACACAATTAAAAACTCCACAAAAAAATCTCTAGGAGAGAGAAAAAAGAAAGGTAAAAACCTTGGAAACGAGTGAAACAGAGAGGCTAGAGTGAGGCTGCAATTGGTAATGATTTTGTCCAAGAAAAAAATGATCCAAGAGTGGTAGGAAAGTCCAAAGTGCAGTATGGAGCATCTGTCCATGTTTGGAAGCACTGGACAGTGCAGAGTAGGTTTTAGCCATTTTAGTGTTGATGGCTGTGGTGACCCTCCGGTACATTTCTTGCTGGTACGTCTCGTCAGCAGCTCATTACCAGGAACCTGGGTCCAGAGTAACTCAGAGAGAAGCAGATTGGATTGCTGTGAACGAGTGGCTATGGTAGATGCCTGTGTACATGTTGAGTGCAACAATGGCCCCATTATACAAACACTGTTATAAAATGCCTGGCTAAAATGGTGTGTTTTTGGCCTGAACATAAAAATATTGACACTGTATTTGAGTTCTGAACATTAGCAGGAAGGCTGTTCCAAAGCAGGGGAGCTCTGCAGCAAAGTCCACCTGCTGAGAATTTGTTAATTAATACGTCTTAATATGAAAAGATCAAGACCACATGAACTTACCTGCGTAGCAAAGCCTATTAAGTAGAAGTAATAATAATAATAATGAACTTTCCTATGAGGCCACTGCAGTGCCCCCTTCCACTTCAGCCATCCAAATGGGCCAATAATGGGCAGGTTCACGACATAATAAAGAGCGTCAAGTGTCTCCAAGATAGTCTACTGTAGCAGAGTAACTTTGACTGTAGCAATGAGAGTAGATTAGTATCAGAGTACAGCATACACCGGAATTCAAAACCTGACAGCTTTGGGAGTAAATAAGAGTATCTGACACGTAACATCCACATCGTGCATGTTGTTTTAGGATAGTATGATATATTAATTATGATTTTGCTCAAAGATCAATAAAACGGGTGCACAGTTTGTCTCCCACCATGTGCAATATCATCAGCACAAAATGTGTCAGATAAACGATAGAATTCACCACTCAGGATCAGTTCTGCCTGTAAGGGAGTAATTTCATTTGTTTAATTATTCATCCCTGTGTGTAACACTGTCCCATGTTAAGTTCAATAATGTCAGATTAAGTCTTTGGGACTTTCTGACATGAATAGACAGAAAAATCAGTTTTGCTAGTTTGCTATGTTTGGTTTCAGCTTCACGGTCTTGTTCATTTGCTTTCACTTTTTTCGAAGATTGTGAGGCATTGCCCCTTGTGTGATATACTGCTCCATGCTGCTCAGTGAGCAGTTTGATTATCCATGTATTAAGCTCCATGTAAAATGCCTGAGAGGAAACTCAAATATCAAACCAGCTTCTCACAGGAAAGAAGACCCTGGTGGTTTTCTTTTGGAGATGAAAAATTACTCTGGTCTTTCTATAAATGTTGGAGTATTCATAAAGTCCCGGGTGGAAGGCGAATCCTTTGTGATGTCTTTTCCCATCTCATGCCTGAGCACACATTTGTCAAGGTTTATCTGAGCTTCTGACAACAATCATTCTCATGATCAAACAAACAAACCAATGAAGTGCCACCTTGAGTTGGGCTGTGGTAGCCCCAGGCCCAGCTTCCTGTGGATTTGATTTATTTCTGGTGACATGGATTTGGTCCCTTTGGTCCACTGAGTGGATGTGTTCACAGCTTAAATGGGCAAGAATGTTTTGACTGCTTTGGTTTATGGCCCCATGTCTCCTTTGGGTGCAGTCTTCTCAGGGGATTGTATTGCTACCCTACACCCCCCCCCCCCCCCCCCCCCCCCCCCCCCCCCACACACACACACACACACACACACACACACACACACAGACACACACACTGCTCAATCATGCGGCCTTGCCAAGGCTCGGAGCAATCAATTTGCTTACCCTTTGTAGCAATTTTATATCTCCTATGTTGCAGAGGATGGTGACTGTCGAATACTACAACGGGTTTTTAGGGCAGAGGAGAGCGCTCGGCTGGCTCGCAGATTGAGGCGAATAGAATGGTGTGTGCGGTTAGACACAATACCTAGAAGTGATTGCAGTAATTTCTGGTTTACTGAATTATGAGTGATTGTAATGAGGGTTAAGTGGTTATGTATAAAAGAAGACAAGCAGCAATACATCACGATGTAACTAGCCAATAAACATTAGATTGCATGTAATGTATCATACATACAACAGGTATTACACAGGCAAGGTTTCGGGAAAGACAAATGCCGGCACAGTGTTCAAGTACGCGGTCCACATTATGGAGGGGTGGACTTTTAACAGTGACTTTCTCAGAACTGAAGCAATGAAACAACAAAAAAACATACAATAAATAGAGGCAAGGAAATGTAATTTTATTAAAGAGAATTAATTAATTAATTAATTAATTAAAAAGAAAATAAACACTTGATAGAAGAACTGAAACATATTCTGTCAGTACCGTGGGGGATATCACTTGTCACAGCCCAAATGAGCTGTAAAAGAAATTGTTTTTGTAAAATATTTTGGACCCCATCCTATTTCTTTAAACCCAAATGCATGAGATCGCATTGTGTGAAGATCTCCCTCCTAGGACAGCAAGACAGAACTCTACTGCCATCTATTCAGAAAACTATCAATGACAAACACTTCAACTAGCCAATAAGTAGGCTATCATGTCGGCTCGCGAAGAAAAAAGGATTTGTACGTTGACAAAGCCATTAAATGCTGCTCCTCACGGATTCCAGGGACTGTTTACGTGAGATGGCAGATGGCCATGCAGCTCACTCAACATCCATTTAACTGCATTTTCTTCCGTGTTTACACCAGTTAATGAGGTCATGATGCATGTGTACATTTATTTTAAGCAGACAGGTTTGTAGCTGTGGTTACGAACTAATGTACAGTTTGGTCGCTCACTCAACTTGATATTCGGTCACCGCATCCTTCTCGCAGCTCACCGAGGGAGGTATTATGTGCTACAAAAAAAACGTGCCCTAACCCTTTCCCGACCATCTGCAAGATCTATTTTCCCCTAACGACTGTCAAGCACCCATAATCATGAGGTGAATGTGACCATTTCCAGCAGCACGCACTGCGGTAACAGGTGTTGAGACGGGAGCTAAGAGCTGCAATGCCAGCGGAGAGCGAGGAAGTGTGCACGGGGACAGGAGAGCCAGCCGCCGGGGTCCCTGCGGATGTGCAGCTGCTGTTAGTACCGCTGATGCAGACAATTTAACAATCTGACCTTGTTCACCCCTCTTTGCAGGGGCAGGCATTTACATAGTCCAAGCACTGCCATCCCTAACGGTGAGCGAGACTGTAATTAGCCATGTAAATCATGAGCTTCACTGGGATTTGTTAATTAGGAGAGCAGTTACTTGCCACTAATTACACACAAAAAAGCCACATTTTGCTGGTGAACTGCGTTTCCCTGGTCTGTTATTAATAACCAGCAGTACCAGGCATTTTATGAAGTGTTTCTTTATTTGTAAACATTTTACGTTAAGATTATCTTTACTCATTTTATACATATTACGTACATTGCTCATATAATTCAGTTGACCAAGGTTATTAAAATGAAGAGTTGATTCAGATTAATTGACATTCAATTGTTCAGGAGGATGAATGATATTTCAAGGTCATTTTGTGAGAACTGGTCAACCAACTCATATCAACAAACATATATATGTTTGCTCTGTGTTCAAACTGCCTTTCTCACTTCTTAGAAATAAATAAACTGTGACAGAGGTGGAAAATAAAGACATTTCTTATTTGACTTAGCGGTTAGTCCCCTCTTTTCAGCGGTCTGTAGTGGAGAAGACTACAAATGGAATATATGGAAGTAAATTCTAATTATTAACATAAAATTTTATCTCAGGTTTTGAAATCCTAAATACTCAAGCTAGGTCTGCCAGTGCAGACCCGGGATGCAGCAGAGGTCAAGCTGTGTCAGAGAATAAATTACATCATAGTTAATTTCTGAAATTATGTTACATATGATTAATCAGCTGTCTTTAGCGACTTATGTAATTGTAAGATTACAGACTGCATAGTTAGTTGCATTAGTTACATGCCTATGGTTGCCATTATTTTTAGATATTTTATGTCAAAATTAGAAGGTTTACATTTGTTCTTGTTTGATGAAAGAACCATATGAAAAATTGTTTCACAGAAATACGCTTCTTAGCTCTCATTAATTTACCTAAATATGTTCCAGATGCAGGTTCATGTGATCCCAAACATGGGATTGATCACACCCCTTTATTCTGCTTTTAAAGAAACCATTAGCTTTTTTAAAGAAAAATTTGCTTTATTCTTTTATTGTGCTTGAGGTGTAATAGTAATACAAGAAAAGTCTTCTCTGCCTCTAATGATGCTGAGTTAAATATCTGACAAATTCCCTCTTTTTGCCACCGTCCATTCCTCCATGTCATAAATTACACTTAATTTCAACCACCAGATTTAACAACACAGAAATGTGCGTACGCACATATTGGCACATGTAAACCTGTTTCACACGCTGAACACCCACATCTACACACATATTGATAAATTAGGGCCACTGAATATATTTTCAGAGGGGTAGGGCCATTGGTCACAGTTTAGCATGATAAAAATAATTATTTCTGCAATACAATGCTGATGTGGACTGTTATTTCTGCAGATTCTGAAGATTTTTTTTATGTTTTAGATGCATTACAGTTTCAGTGTATAATCCAGCTCATCCTAACTGAGTCGTGCTGTTTTTTTCTTTTCCTGATCTGTCGTCAAGTCGTATTACACACAGCGTATACCTCCAGCAGCATTTTCTCGCACCTTGCTGCTTTCATGTCATCTGTGTGAATCACTCTGTGCGCATTTATTGCTTTCCTGAGTAGGTTGATGTCAACATGAGCAAGAGAACATTTGTTTGAGTGTCAGGGAGGGAGGGAGAGCCACTACAGTGACCTTTATTTGCCGCGTGCAAGCAAGTTTGCAGGGAAAGGAAGCTGTTTTTTATCCTTCGAGGTGGTCATGGACTTCAGATGCCTTCACTACACTGGCATGCTGCCCTGAAAGTTGCCCTGTTAATATCTGATAGTGGAGGCTAGCCTCAGGGTCAGGATCCACATGCAGGGCCATGAACGACTCCAATCCTACCAGTCATTCATGGGCCTGGAGGAGACAGATTTACATCAGTCGCTGATTAGTTATAAAACTGTGTTCTGGTGGAGACCAGCCAGCTAGAGCTGTCCTGATTCAGATGGTCCATGCATGGCCTTGCAGGGGCGATAACAGCTACCTGTCTGCTTTAACTCGAATGCTTTGAACTGAAAGCTGGAAGCTGTTGAATTTGCACTTGAACATAAGCCTGGATGCAATGCCATTTGGCACTGGCTGCGTGTATTGTGATGGATCACTTGGGGTCTTTTTCAACCCCCCCAGCAGAGCAGTTAGGAACTGTCACAATGAATTTCTAGTTGTGAGTTCACACATGTGCATTGTCTATGTCAGATCTTCTACGGCAATTAGATTTCTCATGACAGCAAACGCCTCAGCTGCTATAAATATAAGCTGCATATATAAATCTCTCCCAGATTTATCCATACACTACAAGGAAAGGAGTGAATGCTGGAGGGAGATAGAGAGAATAAATGGCATACACTCAAAAGCACAATATTCCAACATTAGTCTGGAAATATATTTCTGTGTGTGTGTGTGTTTGTTCAAGATCACGACTGGCGGATTTCCACATGAACTGCCAGATGACTTCACATTCAGTAACAAGCTGTCCTAATGATAATTACCATGGATGCCTGGTATCCTATGTGGGGCTTATTGGTAAGTAAACTTTTCATGATTGGCTGAAGACAAAAATATATTTTAGAAAATGTTCTAAATCGAAATGTTCTAAACCACTAAGCTTCATATTGAGTTATGGTAGCAAATTGCCGATTATACATCATCACAATGCATTCAATCACTTATGGGACAATAATGTGGACCTTTAAAAGTTAAGTGATTGACATTGTGAAACACTACAGCACAGCACACGGTGACAAAACGAAATGTGTCCTCTGCTTTTAACCATCACCCTTGGTGAGCAGTGTGCAGCCATGACAGGCTCCTGGGGAGCAGTGTGTGTGGCAAATCTGGATTTGAACCGGCATTGGGGCCGCTTCCTTAACTGCTAGGTCACCACTGCCCATTACACAACATTGTGATTTTGTCCTGTTGTCCTGTTATTTAAATGAGATTTTTAAACTTGTGTAACAAATTACAAATTTACCAAGTTAATCAAAACATTCGGATCATCTGGGAATAAACATGTAGTATAATCTCATATGAAGTATGCATGCTTGGCTCTTTTTTTGTGAGTAAGTCTGTTCCTCTGACAGGATTAGACGTGACCCCCAACTACGTGGATGCCAGCCCAAGCAACTTCACCATATCCCCCTGGTGTACCTGCCGGGGCAGTGGTTTCCAGGAAGAGGAGTGTGAGGCCTTCCTCAGAGACTTCCGAGTGAACACATGCCTGAGTAATGCCTGAATCACATCATTAAAATTACCCCAACAACGCTGCTGATTTCATGCACAACTTATTCCTTATTAAAATAATGAAAATAATGGTTTTTGATGCTTCTTTTTTTTTTTTTTTGCAAAATTGCAGACAGAGCGGCGGCTTGTCAACAAACATCAACAATACAGTGCTTGTGAATTCTTTCTCAAAGTTTAATTTATGCATCTGTGCTCAAACAGGAAATGCAATCCAGGCATATGGTTATGGGACTGATGTAGGCCTGATGCCAATAACGGAACCTCAGCCGCCTTTACCCTCGGCACGGACCCATCTCCAGCCAGCAGTTATCTCCAAAACATCCATCAATTCCAATGATCTCAAGCCTGTAGATGATGCGTGTGTAATGTCCACATGTGCAAACCTCAAGGTATGTAAACCAGTCTATTTTCTGTTTTGCATCAACTGTTTTATTCAGTAAAGTCATCCAATTGATAGTCAGTTAGAAATAGAAAGACTGGACAGAATGGCAACTTCATTCAGTTTCATTTTCGCAATAACATTTATTCATAAACCCTTTCTTGCATGGAATGAATATTTAAATCCGAATGGAATAAAATGTTCAATTGCACATTTTTGCAGCAAAAAAGACAAAAAACTTTCCTCTCTGTGCTCTTATGATTAGGTTGATTACATGTGAAAAGAGAGAATAGTCTCCACCGCTGATAGGCAGGAAGGGTTTTGCAGCCTCAGAGTTTGATACAATGCTGCAGCATGGCTCTGCTTTCAAAAGGATTTCATGGTGGGCTTGAAGTTCACTTTTGCTGCTTGTACGAAATAAACAATACAAAATAACATGCAGCATATTCTTTTTTTTCCAAGAGTGTGCCAAGCTGGCTGTACAGCCATTAAAAAGAACTACATGGATATACAAATTTATGGATAGCCATTGGCAGTTTCATCTTGTTGAATTAGTTAGAGTATGTTTAGGGCGTGTGCATGCATATGTCTTTCCCCTGCACTGATATCAGCATGAAAAGTAATTTAGTTGAAAATGTACATTCTGTGGAAGCCTTAATGTAGAAACATAACATTGGGTAGATGTCCCTGTCATATAAAGGCCCTCAGTTTTCAGTGCTGGGGACATGATTATTAGTCTCTGGGAACAGGAGCAAATGACTGTACCCTCTCATCCATACAGAAACAAATTATGAAAACCCCACATTCAAGAGTATCATGGAGTCACATGGGAAATAACCAGTTTAATTTGTGTCTCTGGCAATTGTAATAAGAGGCACAAGTCTATCTGTAACAAGTTATTCATCATACGGCTCCACGATGTTTCTGATTACTTCATGCTCCTGTGCATTTGGAGATATGAACTCATGTTGTACTCTGAGGGAACTGGGTTGGGCTGGGTTGAGAAGTAAGCATGTGAAGCCCACTTCCACGTGTTGGTAATGATTTAATATACATGTGCCGCCTGGGTATGCAAAATATCACTCTCATCAGCTGATGCATTATATGCCAAATGCGGCACTTAACACCAGAAGGTTGAGTTATTTGCATCATTGTTTACAAAATCAGACTACAATTTCAAAGAAATCCTTTTGGAAGCAAAGCGAGGGAAAAAAATTTAGTGAAAGTGAAGTAATTGTCATTGTGATACACAGCACAGCACACGGTGCACACACCGAAATGCATCCTCTGCTTTTAACCAACACCCTTGGTGAGCAGTGGGCAGCCATGACAGGCGCCCGGGGAGCAGTGTGTGGGGACGTGCTTTGCTCAGTGGCATCTCGGTGGATCTGGATTTGACCCAGCAACCTTCTGATTACGGGTCCGCTTCCTTAACCGCTAGGCCACCACTGCCCCCTCAACCTCGGCATAGCTCATCCGACACTGCTATATAAGTACCATGCGCTAACCGATGGTGCCACTGGAGCAAACACCAGAGCATTGCCTCCCCATCAGGGAATCGAACCCCGGTCTCCCATGTGACAGTCGGGGATACTCACCACTATACTAACGAGGAGATGGCCACATCATGAATATTCTCTTTAATAATTGAAGATGAATAATGGCTGTAATTGCTAATGGCTGAGCCTCTGGACATTTTAGACTGCTTTCCTTCATTTTGTGTTTGATGTAATCTGTTATGTTTCCTAACATATATAAGCCCTCTGTCACGTTGGCGATCTGATGGGGGAAGGAAGCACAGAGACGGGACATACCGAAACCATGGATTTATTAAATAATAAATAAACAACGGCACGATGGCTGAAAACAGGGGACAAAGGGCAGAAACAAAACTAGCCCAAAACACAAACAGTTGTGGGGTCCACAGAAAAGTTCACGAGAAGGGTTCACAAAAGTTCACAAAAATGCCGTTGCTGCTCATGGGCGGAACCACAGGGCTTTTAACAGCTGTCCTGATTGGTGTTTCCAGTTGACGCCAATCCTGGAACCGTCCTTGTCCCCCTCTATTGTTTTTGCTGAATATTTTGAATGGCATAATTATATTTTACCTGTTAAAATGTATAGGTGTCTGTACAAGAAAATACTGAAAATACAGAAAAGATTTTCAGATAGTGGTAAATGGTAAAATAAAAACACATATGAAATATGAATTTGAAGTTATGATGCTGAGTAAGTTCATTTATCAAACTGGTCGATCTCAGGTCTAAGCTACAAAATATCTGCAATCTGCAGTAAACCAACAGAAGGAAATGAGGGAATTTGCGCACCTCGATACATATTGTGGCATTATTTCAATCAGTATTCATTACATGACTTACTTAAGTTAGTGTACACAATGTACTGTATATGATAACACAATATTGGATTTTTTTTTCCATTTAGCCCTTTTTAAATATGACTATTATGCATTGTGGTTAACATGAATCTAAGTATAGCAGTTTACTTGACCTGTTTAGAAATTATGTGCTAAGTTCATATTCACAAATAAGGTCGCCTGTCATGGCAAACTTTGATAATGTTTTCATAATTTTGATGGCACCATGAAAAAGGTATGACTTGATACCCTATAACAAAACTATTCTTCAGTTCTCTGAAAATTGCCATTCTTATTACTTATTAATTGGATGAATAGCGTTCATATTTATTCATTAGGTTGCTTTTGCAGCTATTTAAATGAGGATTTCTCAAACTCATGCACCTACCAGATACATCACATTATATGGGCAGTAATCAAATAGCACTGATCCTTGACAGGAGTACACTGTTTGCATGTTAATTATAATATTTATGTATGCTTGTGCTAAAATATAATTTTTTTAAGTGGATAAATGTCATTTTTACAGGACACTGGACAGAAGTGCTCTTTTTCTGAATCTCATGAATGTCCTGATGAGGTAATTGTATTGTATACATATTTCTAGACATTGCAATTTGCAGTGTGTAACCATTTACCAGGATTTTTTTGTCCAAGTCCTTTCCGCATCCAGAGTTTTAGGCACATATGGAGCTTATATGTAAAACCACTGGTTACATCAAAATTAATACTAAATAACAATGGAACATACCATATAGCTGATCTGTTTTTATGTCTGGCATTTGGTAGAAAATTATCAAGAAAAATGAAATTGGGGTGGGAGAATTATAGTGAACGCTAATTATGATAATGTCAGGGACTGTCTCTGGAGGGGGTACTCCAGCTCCGCGTTTTGGACCGGAGTTTCGTTGTGTTTCTGTTCCAAATTACCCCGATCGCATGCAGCTGTTCTGGCATGTATAAATGTTTGTCCTTTTGTGCTTTGTTCTTGTTGGTTCTTAACATGCCTGTCTTGTGCGAACCTGTAATTTGTATTAAACCCCTGTTTGTGATAAGCCGTACAAGTGTCCATCTGTCTACTACAACGCCATGAAAGTACATTAAAATTCTCCCATCCAAGCAAAATATTTTTTTTTTAGAATTTGTTAATAGAGAACCAGTAGAGAAAAACCAGTACCTACAGGTACTACAGGAACTGATCCTCGGTTTGATTTAAAGCTATTCTTCTTCACTGCACAAATGCCTTAAAACCTCATTTAATGGAGTGTTTCATTCTAACTTTTCTGGTCTGACATCTGACAATGTTCCTTTCTCAGAATATGCTGGGTCCCAACTTGGAGAGCTCTGTCGATTCGGAGGACTCTCACAGAGCAGCTGATGAGAGAGCCATGCATTCATCTGCACACTGCTGCAATCTGTCTGTTGCCATGGTGACGCTGACCTGCGCTTTTGTCAGTCAGATTCTGTAAACATGGTGATTCTAATGAGCTATGAGGAAACGTTGATAAGGAACTCCCCGGCCTTGTTTAACAAAATTGAGAAGTGACACTGTTCTCACCCTCCACATCACGCTTCATCTGCTGCAATTTTTCTGAGACCCTGATGAGACCGTATCAAGTGCACAGCCACAGATTATGAGGTGAATATAAAAGACTAACTACAGAGTTTCTGCCTTGGCTGCCTGAACTCCAAAGCCACGGCTGGGTCGGACTGTCTGGGCAAAACAGATCTACTGAGACAGACCCCCTGCTGCTGGGGAGATCACTTCAAGGTAACAGGCAGAGAGGGAGTAATTTTTCACCCGCTCACATGGGAAGCTGTACAGAAACATGAGAAACCCAACTTCACAACGCAGGATGTCAGATAGCTGTGGATGTAGTGCCATTCCTCCAACTGTAACCTTGAAGAGTGACTCCATGTGTCCTGTTCACATTAAAACATTCACAGCATCCCCATTTTGTCTGTGCCATAGATATTACTGCGTTTAAATTAAAAAGTACAATTGTAACTATGATGTTTTTTAACCAAAAAAAGTATACATGCATACAATTGAGACCTGTATATGCATAGAATACATGCATACAGTTAAAACTCCACACAAAGACATACCCTCAATATGTGTAACAATGTGTAACATGTCTGTGATTATAATTCTACTTTGCGAAGGTTTTTGAGTGTTTTTTAAAACAATATTTTAAGTATAAATAAGAATTTGTGTATGTAAAATGTCAGAGAGACTCTGTGAAAGGCTGGGAACAAAAGGGGGGACACCATGTCAAACACATCCTATCAGGACTTTTAGTGCCAGTGATGCTTGTGTTAGGCTCTTATTATGTGCAATCATTTCCCCACCAGAAGAGTCTGAGACTATACTCAAAGAAAATCGCTCCAGGGAACAGCTGAAAAGCTCCATTTGCTGAGAAAGTAAATTGTTGGTATATTTTCTAGTGTGCAATCTTATCGTGTGGCCTTACTTTTTGACTTGTTGTCTCTCTCTCTCATTTTGTTCAATGGTACTGCATACACCTTAAAAAATCTAAATTATAAGGCAACTTATTATCTGTTGTTCAGTTAACGCATATAACACTATATATGGGTACTATTTTCTAACTGTCACTAAGCACAGCGCTAGATGCTGAGCATGGCTTGTTCACTAAGGTAAATGTAAGGTAAGTGTCCTCAGGATTTAGACCTGGTTGGTAGTTGTACCTTCTTTGTTGCTGTGTAAACAGTCTAACACACTGAGTTTTGTCGTTTACATGAGCGATCATTACTTAATATTTTGTTTCTTGATTTATGTAACTATTTATTTATGTAAATCATCTTACATAAGCAAACAAGCCCCATGATTAGCAAGTAATGCTGCATTTAGCAAAACTTTGAAAATAGTGCCCTACTGATCAAGTAAAACGGGAATAATTGGATATATGAATATTCCGTATTGGTTAAATAAAGAAGAAGAAAAAAAATATTGCCAAGGTTCCTGTAGTCATTAGAGTATTTTTCACTGAGACGCTCAGTATTCTATGTCTACATTATGAGTGACATCTTAGCACACTTTAAATTTGTGTATTTCAAAATAAATGCATTATTAAAACGCAAGACTGCTTGCTTACACCAGTGAAGCTTATCTGGAGCAGGGAGAATAAGAAGCAGTAGCTAAAGGCACCATCTGCACATATTCACCACAAAGCAGTCTCGGTCATCTTCTGCATGTGCTGTAAACACGTCCTCAGGCCTGTTTGCACAATGTCCCATGTGTTGCACTAACCATCTACTCTTGTGCAATGAGAAATATGGAAAAAGTGCAGTTGCCAGCATGCACTATGTGTATTCATGAAAATCCTTAACACACTGCAGCAGACGCAGAGCCAGCATGAAAATGCGTATTCAGGAGTCATCCAAAGGGCTATTCTCAGGATTTCATTTTATACAAATTTATTCCCATTCATATCAGTCCTCTCAGGTTTCCTGAGTTATTTCTCAAACAGGTTCTCATAACATGGAGATTTTTTTTGAATAGGGTGCATGTAGCAGATTGTTTAAAGAGTGTCAGGGGAGGAACCACCACACTACCTTCATGTTTATATTTAGATGTAAATGGCTTATTTATTTATTGTCATGCATAGAGGTATGCACAAAACAGCAAACAGTTCAGCCGTAGTAGATCAAAATGGATCAAATACATTGATTCAAAGTCATGGATCAGGAATCCTAGTGATTCAATTGGTGTTTCTGAGTGGTAAGTGGTTGACAAAATCCAGAGATACGATGGAAAATACCATATTAATAATTCTGAATTGGGTTCCTATGAAAATTGATAATCGTTTATTTGATGGAATCTTGAAAACTGCTACAAGAATTCTCATTTGTGTGTTAATTTTATCTAAACATGGTTATATATAGATATAGATTTGTGTGTGTGTGTGTGTGTGTGTGTGAGAGAGAGAGAGAGAGAGAGAATATCTGACAGATATACTCATCCCCAGGAGTGGTATTGTGGTATTCTCAATGAAATAGGAAGTTCCGAATTACAGAAACATTTGCCAAGATTTTGCCTTATACATTTACAAGTCTCAGATTTACAAATCTTGTATGACAAATGCATTTGGACATTCTAAAGTAACATATGACCTGCAGATTAACTCAAACTAGCTAAACACAGCTATTGTGTATAAGACACTGGACATTCATAATTTTCAACAAAAGTAAGTCATCTGAAAAAACAACAACATGGTTAGATTATTTTTGGATGGCCTGGCATTTCTTTAAAGAAATTAAAAGAGACACATCAAGCATTTTACTTGTATTCAAAAGGTGACTAAAGCAGAATCATGTATAGATGAACATTTGCCATTACTCTGCAATAATGATAAAGGATAGAGTCTTACCTGCATATTTTTATTGTTATTATTTTTTTTTTCTCTATTACAAACTTGTACTATAATATCCATCAATTTTTTTTTACATTTAACAAGCGATGCCTTGGTTTCTTGAATAAGATCAATCTTTCTGCAGATTAAAGATTACTTAAAATATAAAGAAACAAAGAAAAGGAAAAATCCTTAAAGCCAAAATGCTCAAAAGCTGTTTATTTGATTTTTAAACTTTTATTACTCCATCAGATTTGCATTGTTAATACATCAAAGAGAACAATACAGAAGAGGAAGATAAACAAATGCCTAAAAAAAGAAAATATACAATACAACATGCAAAGATAAATGCAAAGATAAATCCACACACACATACAGCATTCATATTCTGTATGTAAAATGTAGGGCTGCTACTAACAATTATTTTAATAATTGATGAATCTGTCGATCCTTTTATTTATTTGTTTGTTTTGATTAATCAGAGAATTCGATTAAAATAATTTATAAAAGCATTCATTTTCATTATTCAAAAACATGTTTCTCCTTGAGCTGTTACAATAATAATAAAATAAAATAAAAATGGTTTAACATGAAAAACATACACATGTATGCCAAATATATAGACTTTTTTTAATACATTGCCACCTGAGCAGCCAAAACAATAAATAATTTTTAAAAAATAACAAAAACAATACAAATCAGAAAATTTAACTGGATTTGTTTGAATGTCAGAACTTGTTCTCTACACTACACTGCAGACACACACTTATGCAGACAAACACATTCACAAACTCTCTCACTGACACACACACACTCTATCACTCCCTTTGATCAGACATTTTTCATTGTGAGCATGTGCACATGCTCCTGGCTCAGGCTTGCTATTTTGTTTCAGGCTATGTTGCCTGCTGCAGAAAACAGCCGCTCAGATGGTGTTGATGTGGCAGGGATGCAGAGGTAAGAAGGGAAGTGACAACGAAATGTGTCCTCTGCTTTTAACCATCACTCTTGGTGAAACACAATGTGAAAGGTGAGCTCTGACCAGGCATCATGCCTTGTTTGTTGCAGCGTGTAAAAAACACCCAGGTAACGAACAGAAACACTGTTCAAAGCGGTGTTTTTTTTTTAAACAAAAACATGGCCTGGTATCTTTCCTCTACCTCCGCTCCTTTTTTTTTTCTTTTTGCTCCGCCCTGTCTATGAGTCACCAAACTGTTCGACTATTTTAGTAATCAATTTTTGTTGATTAAATTTTTTTTTATTTTATTGATGCGTTGTTGCCACCCTAGTAAAATGAACATATGAGTAGTCTACCTCATTTCCTTCCGTAACATTCGAGATGATTTTACAGATTTTGGCTTTGCAAATGTCATATTTGTTAATCTATCAGAAATGTGCAATATATGCATGCTGATGATTTTTCAGATTATGTAAATGTAAGATCAAAGGGATCATCTAGGACCATGAAGAACTGGTGAAGATGTGACATGCATGTAAAAATACTTTTCCTATCGTAATATTACACTTAAACACTACAGTGCAGTAAGATACAGAAAAAGGCCTGTTCCCAACCATGAGCAACTCAACAATATGAGATTTTGAACACAGAAATGGTGATTATTCACCAATTCTTTAGTAATTGAACAATTTAAATTATATTTAAATTGCATATTTCATGAAGTAGATTGTATGCATGAATCTCATGACTACATAGATTGAAAGGTTATGACATACGTTCTGATGTAATCACCATTTCTTTCTGGTATTGTTGATTTAGTTGATTGGACACAAAATTTACACTGACCACAACATTAAAATTACTATCAGGTTCCAGCTATACCTTTGGATACATTATATGTACAATATTGTATTGTATACAGGCCCAAACCATCACCCCACGCTCCCCTGTCCTCTTCCTCCTGTTAATCCAAGTCCTGTTAATCTGTCCTAACGTGTGCTCCAAAAACCCAGAAGCGTGACAGTGTCTACAATTGGCACATGAACATCAGACCGAGGACAAATGGAAGAAGGTGGTTTGGTCTGAAGAATATCTGTTGCTCTCCCGAAGAACAAATGTCAGCAGGATGCACAATAGGCAGAAGAAAAGCTGGTGAGGGTACCTGTTGGTCCTGTGCAATGTTCAAGTTTAGTACATAGAGAAAACAAACTACTAACACTTCTGGGTATGATAGGGAGACAGTGCGAGATATAAATAAACAGTAAGATATTGGGCAAAATGTAAACAATATGGATCTGTGCAAACCAGTCAGAGAACATTCTAGATATGAACCTTTTGCATTTTCACTATCCTATAAACAGTCGGCGAAAACCAGAATAGGGTTTGGAGGAGGCTTCACGTTGGATGAGAGCAGCATGGTTGGAGAGGAGCCTGATGGTTTGGGGTAACAACTATAGCACTCACCTGTCAGACCTGTTTAGGATGCTGTAATCATGGTGAATACTGTTCTGAAGTCAGTAAGCATTCGCACATGGCTCTTTTGATGATATTGGCGAGTCAGATAGGGTGCACAAGCTGAATTGGCTTTAGTGCTGAAGCAAGTTAGCAGTGACTCTGCAGCCTTCTTCTGATGATGGCCTCGGAAAGCTATGGATGGTCTGCCCCATGGAGGTGTTGAATTCATCAGTCTGCTGGTTCACACACGCTTTGAACTCCTGGCCTAGTGCATTGTCGGGCCTCTCAACGTTGAATAGGCTGACCCTGAAGAACATATTCTTCACTTTAGAAAGGCTATTAGCCTTCTCATCAAATGAGCTTATTTAAGCCTTTAGGCTTACTGCAGTGTAGACCAAAGTCGTCCTTCAAAAGGTTTTTTAGTACTGAAACAGTTCATTTAAGTTAATTTACTTTCACTTTGGGCCCATTTCCACAAACTTGGTGCAATTTTGGAAATAAACATTGCAAATAAAAAGTGTGCTCACCCTATTTAAAACCCCAAGTTCAGAAGTAGGATTTTCCAGATATTTACTCAGTTGCTGCTACAGCAAAAGCCATGGTTCACAGAGAGCTTACAAAGCATCCATTGGGATCTCATTGTGAAAAGGTATCAGTCAGCAGAAAGGGACAAAAAAATACCACAGCATAGGATAAATAGTGGAACCCAGTGAAGACAATCAAAAAGTGGAGAACATTTGTGACAGCAGCGATGTTGCCAAGAACTGGATGTCCCTCCAAAATTGATGAAAAGACAAAATGAAAACTGGCCAGGGAGGCTGCAATAAGAAGGAGCTGCAAGGCTTTTGGACAAGTAC
The DNA here is from genome assembly GCF_900700375.1 of Denticeps clupeoides. Taxonomy (NCBI): domain Eukaryota; kingdom Metazoa; phylum Chordata; class Actinopteri; order Clupeiformes; family Denticipitidae; genus Denticeps; species Denticeps clupeoides. Next base: position 12,700,598 of record NC_041709.1, on the reverse strand, counting down.
TGGTTGCATGTGACATGTTTCCCTGTACTCTCAGGACTAAAGATTAGAGATGCAAAAACACCCAGGCCTGGCTAATATTTGCAACAACAAAAAAAAGGTTCCCGGAAGAAAATAGGTTATTGTCTGATGAGACCTAGGTTGAACGTTTTAGCCACAGTTCTGAAAAAGGTACATTTAGCACAAAAACACCACTTAACATCACCAAAAGCACACCATACCCACGGTGAAGCATGGTAGCAGTGTCAGGGTTTTGGGTTGCTTTTCTTCAGCCGGAACTGGGGCTTTAGTCAAGGTGGAGTAGATTATGAATGGTTCCAAATAGCAGTCATTTTGGCCCAAAGACGTCAGGTGCCTGGTAGAAAGCTGAAGATGGAGAGGAATTTCATCTGTCAACACAAGAATGGCTTCGTCAGAAGAAGGTTTTGGAATGCCACAGACAAAGACCAGACCTAAATCCCTCAGTGTGTGTCACCAAGGTATTACCTAGTCAAGATGCTGAATGCTCCTACCCAAGACGAATTAATCAAAATGCTGTGCTTAAATGTGTGTGCAAAATCATGCAATCATCAGTTGTGCATTTTTTAGATTTGTACTTATTATAGGTCACATTTTTTATGATTTATTACAGGGGTGTGTACATTTTTTATGTCCACAACTATTATTTTGTTAACATGCTACCACTCCATCAGTCATTTTCAGACTTATCCCACAATATCTGTTGAATACCTGAACCTTTGTTGCCTTTTATGTTCTTTCCTTTACATAATACACTAGAACTTGTTGAGGACCATCAATCCCTGAAGTGGTTGTCAACCTGTCTGTGAACTGTGTGTTGATTCTGCAGTGCTGGTCACAAGAACCCCTTGGGGATGATGCTGCTTTCTCAGACTGTCTGCCTTTCTCCACAGCTGACCTCATTTCACCAGCAAGGTTTTTTCACTTAATCATAAAAATGAATTAGTAAAGTAAATATATCTCATTTGTTCCTTTTCCTATGAACATTGGTTACCAATATGCCATATAATTATTTTTATATGAAAACAGATATGCACCAAATTATTTCACAATGTAAAATTATGAATACAGGTTAATGAACAATAAAGTCTAATTCTATTACACCACAGTTATGACAAATTATATTATCACATTAAAAGGTGGGCAAAAATTAAAGCAAAAACAATGAAAATTATGTAACTTTTCTGTTCCCAATTTTGGTTAATGCTTAAATATTGGCGGTGGAATTCAGCAGCAGGAAAACTAAAAAACAAACCGAACTTAAAAACATTTCATTTTTGAATCCCTGCCAAGCACAGCAGTGCTGCAGCACAGAATAACACCGCGGCATGCCGCACAGATACCCATGTCAAAAAGTCACTAGTGCATTTTAAAGGTGACATTGTAGAATAAGTTTGGGGCTGCACTAGGACTTTGATCGCACTGAACCCAGCGTCCGGAACCCTGGGCCCATCCTAGAGCCGAGGCAGCTTGTGCTGGAAAGAGAATCAAATCAACAGCTGTCAAGACGCTTGTCGTCGTAGGCGCGCAGCACACAGACTCTGGCAGGAACACTTCTGTTCAGCGTGTGAAAACACAAAGACAAGCAGGCAGAAATACTGAGACACTCACTGACAGATCTGAACATCCTGCTGACAGATCTGTAAAAGCTCGCTCCTGGTAGAGGCCTGGGTGACCAAAGGGTGCCTTTGGAGATGACAGCCATAATGTCATCACAGTGAACGTCCTCCCCATTTTTTTTTTTCCTGGAAGAGATGTGTGTCAACAAACATATCTCATGATGGAATGTGTCAGCCTGGAAGCGGCGCCTGACCTCCGGAGCGCCAGTCGCTTTGCAGCCATCATCGCGGGGTGACTGCCATGCTTCTGCATGTCAAATAAAAGATGATGAAAAGACTGGTTTGGTATGGGCAAGTGATTTTATTTACCCACTGCCGGGTGTCTTTGCACAGGGAATTAAATGCAAGAGCTTTGCAAGTCCAGTGGAAAAAGACGCGCTTGGCATTTCAGTGAGCATGATTAAAGAACGATAAGAATGTGTGTACTCCAGCACGATGCATATTCATCACCAATAAAGCAGTGCTTGTTCATTGCTTATTCAAGCCTTGCTTCGACAGGCCAACTTAATCCTGCACTAGTGAGAGAACAGGCGTTTTGTGGTGAATAATTAAAAATGGAGCACAGCGAAGCAGGCCTAGTATATAAGCAAGAGTTCAGAACAACTTGTCAACTGCATCAGCATTCATATGCACTCAATTCTAAAGGGCAAGTCTGCAAGGCAACCGAACATTCGGGACAGAGCCTCTTTATTTATTGTGTGTTATGCAGGCTCACCATACATTTATGTATTCATCAGACGTTGTGGATAAATGCTGAGCAGACGAGTTTAACGACCAAATACAATACCAAAAGCTATTCATCCATCATCCAACATCCAGCATTTATTAATAAAAGTATGATCAATATCTACAACATCAAATTGCTTTTGGAAGCTTGATCAGAAGCTTGAAAAGTGAAAGAGAAGTGATTGTGAAACACTGCAGCACAGCACATGGTGACACAATGAAATGTGTCCGCTGCTTTTAACCATCACCCTTGGTGAGCAGTGGGCAGCCATGATAGGCACCCAGGGAGCAGTGTGTTGGGACGGTGCTTTTCTCAGTGGTACCTTAACCGCTAGGCCTCCACTGCCCCAAACGCGCATAACAGAGCATAAGCATGATATGATAAACAGACATATGTATGAATAAGAGAGTACAATAGAAATGTAACTCACAAGCAGAAAGACACAATAATGGCTAGAAGTGCTGTGTGAAAACACATTTAACTTTTTAAAAAGATTTTTGCCTTTTGTAGGCCATGTGTAAAGATATGACAGCTACTTCAGTCGACCCTGGAGGCTGCCTCCATGAAGCCAATTAATACCATGCCAGTTGATCAGAGTCTTAAGCATGATTTTTCACTCCCATACCGCACCACAGACCCTTCTATTAATTAGCTTTTATTAATGAGTGCAGTGCGGGAATTGTTCAGCCTTTAGGGATGAATCGTTCAGTCATCAGCAGTCTAAATGAATTAGTGACCAAGTACAAATAATGATGGGACTGTGTGTTAGTTTTAGTCATGCTGATTGCCACAATGCTGAGTCAGTGAAAAACACATCACCAGATTGCACACAATCTCCATATTTCACTATTGTAGGTAATTTTTAAAATAGATTTAAATGTAGGTAAAAAAAAACTAGGTGAATGTGGCCTTGAGTCTCTATTTCTTCCTGGAATTAAGTATTTAAATTAAAAGAACGATTAGCCTTGTGTTCTGTGCACAAGCAGAGCTGTCCTGCTGTCCTACTACACATATTGTTCAGTTGGCAGAACTGAAATGCGGATGCATCAGCAACGTAGAAGAAAATGCTGCTTTTTGTGGACTGTGTGGCATATGGGGTGCCGGCTTCATTTTGTGGGTTAATTGATGAACAATCCTGTTTACAGAAGCCTGTTTACAGATAATCCCATTGACAGATGCCTGGCCATCTTGACAGCAACTGCCCAGTCCAGTCAGCATGAATATCTTGGATTTAGTAGGTGGAGGTACAGGAATGTCTGGCTTCTTTCTGGGTTGATGGCTCAGAAGGGACCATGTAAAAAATTTAAATGCTGCTGGTATGAGATTATTTTTATATGGTCTGAAACAGTGGGCCTGTTGCAGTATGCAGTGGGCCTTCTGACAATGAAACATGATTAGATGGGCTGCAGCATGCCTTACAGGAGCCATATACTGTTCCCTGGTCTGTTTTAACGCTGCCTTAAAGTTGCCCGTACTGAATTCACATGTTGACACAAAAAATATGCTGTGCATCCTGGGAACACAAACCCCTGTGTTTTGTCATTGCTGCAGCATAAGAAAATGTCACGATCTGGGCAAATTACAAGATTTTACAAAAAACCTGAGCAAAACTATATTAATTTTCGCTGTGGTTCATGAGCAGCCCACAGCCACTGCAGTTACAAATCGAGCTGAAGGAAACAAATAATAACTCCTGGTTACATCACTGACAAATCTATTACATCTATACAAACCTATTGCAACAGATCCCTTTTGGAAGCTTTTAGTATGGAAGGCAGATCGAGTTATGGTTGCCCCAGGAGACGCTCAAACAGGAGAGAATGCTCACGGCTTATCTGCACCGGTGCATGCAACCAGGATACAAACAGCAAAACACACATTAGAATCAAAAGACACGGTAATGTGTTGAATATGAAAGAATGAAGGGAAACACGGGGGGATGGAAAAGTAACTAAACTTCACGCGTTGCGTGATGATGAGCAGAGCACAAGCAGGTGGAACAAATAAAAGAGACGACTTGAGGAAAACAAACAGCTCTCAGGAGTTCAGATGGTCTAATACCATCTCAGAGCAAGGTTCTGCCTGGCACAACAACAACAATAATAATGATAATAATATGATTAGACCAATTTTTTTTTTTAGATCTGTCCAACTGTTGTACCTGTGTAATATAGCCTGCTATCAAAGCTACTACACATCTTCATAGATGTTGAAGACAGCACTGACAGCACAGAATGTGAAACCTGCTTTAGGAACCGAAGGTTATACTCTGATGAATGTTAAAATGCACACACATATTTCAATTAGCTTCCGTTTCTGTTGGTTTAGTATACACAGTACAAATACAAATATTTTTGTGTGACTGTTTGTGTATATCATCAAGGTTATGTATTTCACACATACTGTTTCTGAATATTGTAGAAAACCCGCTCAGCTGCATACAAAATGACCAAGCTGCAAAAAGCTCATTTTATGCTTCTGACCTTGAGCCATAAGCCATTAAAAAAAAGAAAAGAAAAAAATGAAATCAGAGAAGGGGATCATTACTGCCAAACCAATGCTTTTATCATGGAATTATTATAACACGATGCATGCACCAATAATAATTTAGATGTCAGTTTTGAACCCTAATGCAGCACACTCCACCAGACTGGTAGTCCTGCTGATGGAGGTGAGGAATCTTTTTGACCTTCCACTCTGCTAAGCAGCTCATGAAAGTCAGAATCATGAATGTGACACCATTGTTAAGATGCATGCATCTTCACATGTGACTGACATGCATAACAGAATTAGAAATTGATTTTCGCGGCGGGCCATGCTCTGATTAAGTTGCTATCATCACCACCACCACATAATCAAATCTTCACAATGAATCTGTATATTTTTATTCACTTCCAGATTTACTGTAGAAACTGAGGCCATGAGCACAAGGAAAAAACAGAATCTTGTCTGTGATTTTATTATTTTTTGCCTAAATTAGCATAATGAAATGACTAATGAAATAAAAGACCTTGTCTGGTACACTTGTGGTTTTTTGCTGCATCCTGTCAGTTTAGGCTGTTTAGGAAATGGTGTGTGTACTCTTTCTCTCTATCAGTGTTTTTACTGTGCCGTTTTAATGCATTTTCAAAGAATGAGGTTGTAGTCATTAACATTTCGGCCTCTTGTAAGAGATAACATAACATATCAACTTTGTGTGGATAATATAAAGGAAGTCAGAACTATCAGAAATCAGAAATGCTGTAGCCATTAAAAACATTGTGTTGATTGTATGTGTGTGTGTACATAGATATTCTAGTGTCTCGTGTTTTTAAGTGAATTCTTTTCTATATTTTCAATATTACACTACAGCATCTATCAACCTCAGAATGCTAATTTTATGGCTCTGCATACAACTCAATGAGTCATGATGTTTCTAAATATATTTTGTTGCTAATAAAGGGGTGGTGGTAGCTTAGTGGTCAAAACAATCTGACAGCATCTGATAAATGCTGAAAATGTAAATGCAATATGCTTGGTAATTGTCAGTTGGAGTTGCATATGCTAAAAGGTGGATTTGCCTGTAAGGCCTGTCAAATTTGCTCATTGGGACTGAGATGGCAAGAAAACCTTTAAAATGTTCTATTCAATGGACTGTCTTCACTCAACATCTACGAGCATACAGAGTTAATTAGTTTTTGTAATAAAAAATATTCTATGGTGGCACTCATTGACAGGTGAAGCCATCCATATTGCAGAAACAGATACTTACTCACTGTTAGCTAGAGGACTGAGTTTTGAAGCCAGGCTGATGAGGTTGAGTTGGACTTTTATTCATGAGTGTTTTTCTTTTCATGTTAATTAATGACGATTTTCTCACCTGCGCCCACTCCAAATCCTTTATCAGTAGAGATGTGAGGGTCAGACATAACAGTTTGTCCCCTAATGAGATTTCTTCCTGAAATGCAAGAGCTGCCATGGTGTTTGTTACAGCATTATCCCCTATTACCTCCTCGGAGCTAATACACACACATTCTGATGCGGTATTCTGTGCAAGCGTTCGAGGCTGTCTGGCTTTGCAGTCCGTTCGGATATGCTTTCCGGTTCGATAACTGAGAGCACACCAAGCTGATGGATCTAATAAAGGAAGTCTCAGATCAGCAGGGAGGTGTAGCAGGCTGCCTGTGTGATCCGGTGACACAGTGTGAACAGTCTGTGCACCTGAGCTCTACCCAGTCATTTTTTTATACCTACATAATCCTGAACTATTCACTGCCTGTTCCAAACTCCAAAACTACATTTTAAAATACCAAAAGCATTCTTTTGATATTTCATGTCAGAGCTGTGAAAATGGTGGTGTAATATTAATATGAGACAACAAGCCAACAGTGAATTACACTTCTCAAAAAATAAAGGGAACACAAAAATAATGAATACTGTTATTAAATACTTTGTTCTTTACATAGTTGAATATGCTGACATCAAAATCACAGAAAAATTATGATGTGAAATCAAATTGATCAACCCATGGAGGTCTGGATTTGGAGGCACACTCAAAATTAAAGTGGAAAGACACACTACAGGCTGATCCAACTTTGATATAATGCCCTTAAAACAAGTCAAAATGAGGCCCAGTAGAGTGTGTGGCCTCCACATGCCTGTATGACCTCCCTACAACACCTGGGCATGCTCCTGATGAGGTGGGGGATGGTCTCCTGAGGGATTTCCTCCCAGACCTGGACTAAAGCTTCCACCAACTCCTGGACAGTCTGTGGTGCAATGTGGCATTGGTGGATGGAGCGAGACATGATGTCCAAGATGTGCTGAATTGGATTCAGGTCTGGGGAACAGGTGGGTCAGTCCATAACATCAATGCCTTCATCTTGCAGGAACTGCTGACACACTCCAGTCACATGAGGTCTAGCATTCTCTTGTATTAGGAGGAACCCAGGGCCAACCGCACCAGCATATAGTTTCACAAGGGGTCTGAGCCCTGCTGGAAGTAATTTTGTCAAATGCAGAAGTAGATGTCCTGCTGCTGGGTTGTGGCCCTCCTACGTCCTCCTCCACGTCTCCTGATGTACTGGCCTGTCTACTGGTAGTGCCTCCATGCTCTGGACACTACGCTGACAGTCACAGCAAACCTTCGTGCCACAACTCGCATTGATGTGCCATCCTGGATGAGCTGCACTACCTGAGCCACTTGTGTGGATTGTAGACTCCATCTCATGCTACCACTAGAGTGAAAACACCGCCAGCATTCAAAAGTTACCAAAACATCAGCCAGAAAGCATAGGAACTGAGAAGTGGTCTGTGGTCACCACCTGCAGAACCGCGCCTTTATTGGGGAGTTCTTGCTAATTGCTCTAATTTCCACCTGTTGTCAGTGTTGCTTCCTAAGTGGACAGTTTTACTTCACAGAAGTGTAACTGACTTGGAGTTACATTGTGTTGTTTAAGTGTTCCCTTTGTTTTTTTGAGCAGTGTATTTAAAAATTATTTCATTCTTCTTCAGGTCACCCCACAGATTTACCTCTAGTTTGTTCCAATATATTTGTTTTCTTCTGATAAAGCCATTGTTTTGTTGATTTGGATGTATGCTCGGGGACCTTGTGTTGAAAGGTCTTCATCTTTCTTGCAGACACCTGAATATATTGGGCCTAAAGTGACTGGTATTTGGAAAAGTTCTGAATAACAATCCCTTCACCTTGACTATCACCACAATTGCTGATTCAAGAAACCAACAACAAAGCATACTACAAAGATACTACAACATCCATGCTTCACCATGATTTTGGAGATGCCAAGTTACCAAATTTCCCACATGGTGCTTTAATGCCTGGCTGAAAAAAGACTTCTGTCTCTCAACCCTACCCCATAGTCCGAACGGGTGGAGAATACAGGAGACTGTTCATTCCATTTTTATTTATAACTTGGCACAAAGCACTTCACATTAGAACAGCGCTCAAGGTCCCTAGTAAGCAAGCCATAGAGACGACAGTAAAAACTCAATTTGGTTTCATCTGCTATTCAGGTTTTAGGACATGAGGACTCTGATATGTCAAAAATCATTATTGACTCTTGAACTATGACCGATGTATTAAAATTATTTGTGGTGAAATAGCAGCATTACAATAGTTTTGCCTTCACTTTTTTACACCATTAACTGTGCCCTGACAGTATATGACTGATGGGCACTCACAATGTCACTGGAACATCTTTATGCGATTACTATTTTCCAAGCAGTTCCTAAGGCCTGCGGTTTTAAAAATAATTTTTTAACTGCTTTAACTGAAGGATTGGACTAAAATTCAATTCACCAATGAAGCAGGAAATAACCTGTTTAGAATTGTACCTGCTCAAGTTGATCAAGTATTTAAAATGCTGATTGTACACATATCTGAAAGCTGATATTATCTGTGACATGGTCATTTAGCCAAAAACACAATTATTAAACAAAATTGCTAAATCATTTCATCATAGCAACATGGTGCCTAATATCATTCAACGATAAGCGTGCGGGTGTTTTATAGCTCAGTTATCTGCACTGCAAGAGTCACCAAGGAGATAAATTCCTCCTAATCTTGTCACAGCCATCATGTCAGTTCACCCACAGATGCCTGATCTAATCGAGTTCAGGATATCAGCAGAGGTGTCGGTGTCCAGAATTTTGTTGGTAGGCTGTACAACAAGGTCACAGGGAGACATTGTTGTTTCAGTTCCGTTCTTGGTCAGCTGGAACGTTCCAGACACAGATGTAATGCTTATTACACAATTTGATGATGGTTCCTGGACATTCAGTAACAGCTACGTGCCACTTATTAGAGATAATTGCCATGTGTCCAGGGGGGTAAACAAACATCGCCTATCAGCACACACTGCTACAAAAGAAGACTGGATGTAATTAGATGTTGTCAAAATCCATCTTTTGTCTGACGTGAGAGTGCCGCTCTAGTTTTCATCTTGAACAATTTACATATCTAAGTGCTGCATTGTCTGTGACAATCCACGCTGCATCTGGATGTGTGATGATACTATTTTGAGGGATTGCTTTGATCAGAATGTGACCGTGTCTGGCACTTCAAGGCCACTTAAAAAAAAACATGTAAAAAAAAAATACCTTTAACCCCGCTGTCAAATGCAATTATGTTAGCTCTCTTTGAAATATATGTGCTGTTCATGCAAATGTGTGCACGGCATAATCTAAATGATTATATTAGTGCTTTAATCAGCTATTCAGGCTAAGGAAAGAGCCCACTTTACCCAGCTTAACTCACAAAGTGACAGAAGGACAGGGTCAAGGATGGGCGAAAAAGTTGTGACACAGAACAAACTTCATGATTTGCAATCCTTGCAAGGCTCCACTGTCCTTTCCCTTTACAGAAAACTACAGATAACCACATTTCTTTCCCATTGGTATTTATTCATTTGTTTTATGGTTTTAATTCAAATTTGTTTTCATCAAAAGTCAGCAGCTATGTTTGAAGTGCTTCTTGAATATACCATCTGTTTGAAATCCCATTAAATTTCATTGGGGTACTATCAAGGTCTAGACTTTTTGAGTCATTTCTTGGTGGATTTACTAGGGTGCTTCAGATAGTTATGGCTCAGCTTCAGTGTTCAAACTTCAAGCACTCTTGATATACTTTAAGGGGATTCATACTTGATATGAGGTCCATGTCCTGCAAGACTGTAATCCTCAAAGAGTGACAACTCCAGTTTTTGTCTTAAGTTATTTTATTGGCATGTGTCAAAGTTGCAAGTGTGAAGAAAATTGTACTCAAATAAAACAATTCTCTTGCAGGCACATGGATGCACTCAGAATATTAAATACACCTTCACAAAGTTTCAAGCTAAAATGAAGAACAGACATGGACATCAAATAATACTCTAGGGGTCTGGCACACTAGGAGAGCAGAGAGGTGACAACAAGACTCCCATGTAGGTAATATCTCTGTCTGATCTGTCTGATTCTACAGGTCTGCGCACCATATAATGAATTTATGGGGTTCTTCCTACTAGGAGAATCAAACAATCTTTGGGCTCTTGGTCTAAATAAAAAGTGGACTCCAGTAAAACATTTGAAAAGTAAAAGAAGACTAAATCTCACCAAATGACAGGGGTGTGGTTTTGGGTTTGTTAGAAATGGGTGGAGTGTAGAATGGTGTAGCCTATGATGTCGATAATAATGCATCTTGATCGCAGAAGCATAGCTCACTGTGATGATGCTCCTGGCCCCAGTTTCCAGAAGAAGCTGATAGAGGAGGTTTGTAGGCCTGCAGGAGAACTGATTTAATGCTTTTCTTTTGTAAACTATACAGAAGCAATAGAGAGGTCTGCCCATGAATGTTTTAACAATTCAATAAACCAAAAAGATTTTTTCATTGTGATGTGTCTATGCATCCACAGAGACATTTAAATTGTCTAGTTAAAAGCCCAAGCAGTGAATGGTATTTCACTCTCCAGAGCACACAGAATTGACCAATGTTGCATCACAGTGTGGCTCAGCACACAGGTACAAAAAGAGTCCTGAAAAAGGGAAAATTTACTTTCAAGGAATGCCATTCATGATGTGATAGCTATTCTTCAATTGACTAACTTTTCCTCATTTGATCAGCATGTATTTCAATATCTATAAAATTTATTTGATTGAAATATGAGTGCCCCTCATAATCATTTACAGCACATACCACATATGCAGCATTTACAAGAACTGTGAACACATAGACTCTAAAAAAGTTAATACGACTATACCGCACAGATGAAAAGTGCATTGTCAGCACCCTTTTATGAGGTTTCTCCTCTAATCCACAGAGAATGACTTATTCATTTAATTGGAGCAGAGGTAGACTATAGCTCATGAATAAATGATGGAACAACAATAGCTTTGTTAATAATTTGAACTATGATAATAGAACAGCATTGATGTCAATAATCAAAAATGGCAGTTCAGTTACAGAAAGTTTAAGCCAAGGTTGTTAGTTATTGACAATACAGATATAATAAGCAAAATCACAGAAAATAGCTCTGAACTAAAAATCCTCTCTGGGTGTGATCAATTCTGTGGTTGCATTTTGTTACATTTTGCATGCTACACATTGTAAATGTTTTTTTCCCCATGTATGCCCAAAAGGTGACCTAAAACATACATAGGATTTATGCATGCATAGTTACTGATGTTTTATTTATTTATTTATTTATTTATTTTGTGAGTTGGAGGTATTGACTGCCATGTCAAACAGGCAAGTCTGGTTAAAGCTACACCTACTGCTGGAACTGGCTGACGAAGCCTTTGCCAGTGAAATGCAAGAAACAACTGAGAAGGTTTAACTGCCGTAGTACTGTAGAGCTTCAATTTAACTAAACAATGATTGGTGTGAATTTGAGGAATGCATCTTGTCATTTGGACATAATTGGCATAGGAATGCATCTTGTCAAACTGAATATCATAGGCATCAGCCTTCAGTATGGCAATGCTGCGCTATATTCGTAACTGATAAGAAATTTTGTTGTGGCGCTATTCAGCTTTTTTTTCTGCAACCTCCAGTAAGGCTTCAGTTCAATTATGGACTTGACTACAAGAGTCAAGCAAGTGTTTTAAAGAGCCTATGATCCAAACACTCGGCTTGCAATTTTCAGTTGTCTGTAATTTTTGTGTCCATTAGAGTTAGCCACTCTCAGCCTAAACAAGGTTTGGAGAAAACAAGGTTTGGATATTGCTGTGCCACAGTCTAAAATAGAGAAAGCAGAGAAAAGAGGTAAGAGCGAAAAGGTTTATTTGACCTGGTAACAGATGGCGTGAGTCATCCGTGGCACCATGCTACAGTGCAGCGGTTTACAGGCAAAGGTGATTGTCACCTCTGAAGGGGAACTGGATACCGACTGATAGATAAATAAATATATAAACCTGTATGTACAACTCAGACCCATTATGACCTTCCGTGTCCTTCCACTGCTCCAGACCCACTTTACACACATTGATTCTCCGTTTCCTGTCAGGCCTCAGCAAGTGATGTCTGTGGATGTGTTTGCCCAGTTAATTTCCCTTGGTAGAGCATTTACAGATGGCCAACTCTTTGCTCCTTGTTGTTTAGAAACCCTCAACAGATTTTGGCCATAAATTAGCATTTACTGTTGAGATCTACATGCCACAGTTAGAAGAACAGAAAAAAGTTCAACAGATTAGCATTTTATACAATGATGTGCTTTTATATTGTCATATTGCTTATGAAATAGCACATGGGCAATGAAGCAACACCGATCATAAGGAACATCTTCTGACATAACTTACAAATATTACTAAAATGAGATTTGAAGTGGTATATGAAATGCTCTTTTTACTGTGTGATCAGCATGGCATTTACAGGTACTACGTACCAACCCCTATGGACCAGCGTGCAAGTGCTGGATGCCAGTGAGCAATTGCGGAACAGCAGGCTCTCTGAGTTCATTAACAGTTGAGCAGCAGGCAGATTTTTCCTCCTGTGGTCAGTTCTAAGGTCACTCTGTAGGTCAAGCCTCTGACACAGACAGTGATTTTGCCCAATGAAACACATTTCTATATTTGACAGTGGAGAGCCAGTTTAGAATTATGAGAAAGTTAATGAGAAATGAACAAATACAACAGCTAATAAGGGGAAATATTATTGGACTTCATTAATATTGTGCTATGTACTATGTTGTTTTGTATTCCACTCACTTTGGCTTTCCCTGTTTTATTGGCTATTTTGAATGAACAGTGGTGTATTGACAATAGAATGGAGAACCAGTTCAGCACTGGCAAAAATCCAATTAACAGTGGTATATTGGCAGTTGCACGGAGAACCACTTTAGCACAGGCAAACAGCCAATAATGCCCTATTTGATCCTCCTTTGTAAGTTTTGAATAAACGTGTTGCATGTTAGAAGCAATTACAAGGACTAAAAATGAGCTGCCAGAATGCTGACTTAAAACCAGCAAACCTTTGCAAGAGAAGTAAAGATAAAAGAAGAGTGGTAAAGGAGATGTCGCAGAGCAAAATGAAACAGATGTGCAGAGGGTGTGGGTGTCAGAGTGGTGGATATTGTTTCAAGACTTAGGTATCAATAATATTCTGCTCTGTTTACTGGAATTGTTATAATATCTACAAATGTTCTATACATAAAGCAGGGAAAGAAAAGAGAGACCAGATTCAGTTGCTATGGTGATTAATTCTCTTTTATTTCTGGGCATGATGGCACAAAGACTTTTCTTAACAGAAAAGTCTGAAAACACTCGGGGGTGAGTTAGTCTTGCATGCAACTATAAGTGAATTGCTCAGTTTTCCAAATAGTTTCTCTGTCTGTTAATTGGTGCAAGACATGGATGCAGAAAATGTGGACACTGCATCATCTTTGGAAAGTGAAGCCATCATGGGTAGCTGTTGACTGTGCTGCTGGTCTAGTGTTGTTGCAGTTCACGTTCTAGAACCACCCATCCCAGGCTGTTAGCATGTAAAAATCCTCAGAGTCACTTTCTCATGTAAATGCAAAATATATGTTTATTTTTATAACTGTATACATGTATTAGTCTTAATGAGAGATTCTAAATTGACTCTAAACAAGAGCGAAGGAGAGTAAAATAATCATTTGTACAAGGTTGACAGTAATCATTGGTGACAGTGAAAATGCATTCAATGATAATTGTACAATAACAACGTCTGCCGCTGCTTCTATTTGTTCTCTCCAAGGCACTGAATTAAGAGCCCAGACAACCTCCAATGAAGAAACCATCAGATGAATCCTGGTCCCTAGCAACTGCTGGCGAGATGACTTAGCATGAAATGTACCAGAGGATCACCACAGCCACCACCACCGTAACAGCTAAAGCTTCAAGGATCTTTAAATAGACCAGCAGCATTATAATGGACATGCAATGTACATCATGACACTGGACTAAACAACTACTCTGCATTGTCCAGTACCACCAAACATCGACAGATTCTGTATACTACACTGTTGGACTTGGATAAATCATCACCAGCCCTGCACTGACACCAATTGCCTTTTTTATTTGTGGATTTAAGCCACAGAATTTTGTGTGCAGAAGGGTCAAGTGTGGGGGGTGTCAACTGTAGGGCTTGTCAAAGCTCATTGAGACATACTGTATGTGATTATGGGCTCTATAAGAAATAAATGTTGTTATTAGGCTACATGTAATGGTGTGTCACGTCTGCAGGCTGACGGGGGATGGAAGCGCAGAAACAGGACATCGTGCAAATGGGATTTATTAATAACCAACACAAAAATAAACCCGCAGGAGTGTGGTGATTGCCAGGAGTAAGTAGCAGAGTCCACATCAATGGTGCAGCCTTGGACTGACTGCCGCATTCTGGTTTTATGGGAGTCCTGATCCATTAAGCCCAGTTGGTGCCAAGTGCAATGGATCGGGACTCCCTTATCAGGTGCATGGGCACCTGCTGTGACATCCCCATGGCGTCACATGGTGAATATGTTTGAAGTGAAAAATAAATTAATGTTTGCGTGAATGACATTCACAGATGATTCTGGTGTTGTGCAAAACTGAATATGAAATTTGTGAAGTGGTGGCCTAGCAGTTAAGGAATCGCCCCCGTAATCAGAAGTTTGCCGGTTCGAATCCCGATCCCAAGGTGCCACTGAGGTGCCACTGAGCAAAGCACCGTCCCCACACTCTGCTCTCTGGGGCGCCTGTCATGGCTGCCCACTGCTCACTCAGGGTGATGGGTTGAATGCAGAGGACAAATTTCACTGTGTGCACCGTGTACTGTATCACATGTGACAATCACTTCACTTCATTTCATTATACCATACTAACCAACTCAAACTGAATCTGGTATACTCTAATCTAAAGTAATTTTTCAAAGCATTATTTCAACATATGTTGTTAATACAGTACATTTTTTCGGCACTGTAGGGGACATAATGTTGTCAATGAGAATGAAGATTTAATGCAAGTTTGTCATCACACAAAACATCACACTCAGCTCCTCCTGAGGAGACAGCTCTGGCGCAAGCTTGAATGAGATTTCTTCCGCAAATAAATCCCCATCAGTCTTTATAATCTTATAGATTATAGGAATAGGCCATCCTTCTTGAAACTGAAAAGCCAGGAAAAAAATTTAACTTAAATTTAAATGGATGGGTGAACAAATCCTCTGCATGAGTAAATCAGGACACATCAGATACATAGTAGTGTGCATATATCTCTATTAGCATAATTGTTTTTTATTTGAAATGCCCTTCAGACCTTGTCTTTTACAGTGCTGTGGAGAAATTTTGGCACACTCATCTTTCCTTGTAGTATGACCATGAACCACTGCACTGTCTTCATTCTGTTTTCCTTAAGACTTGCTGTTTCATCTTAAAGTTACAAACAGATAGCCAGAAATTCTCCTTCAGGATTTTTTTGTAGGCAAAAGAATTTACTCAAGTCTTCTAGGTTCTGAAGCCTCAAAACTGCCCCAGACCATCACACTACCACCGCTTGTGGACATGTTTCACTTACACAAAAAATTCTGAGGACATAACAAAAATTGATTGGTTTACAGAAAGAACCAATCAAATTGTAGAGGAGGCAGGTCTAACTAAACAGAGGAGGCAGGACCAAGAAACTGAATAAATATTTTTGAATCAGTTCACCGATACTGCCGATTATATAAACTCCCGCCTATTCAGTTTTTTGGTCCTGCCTCTTCTGTTTTGTTAGACCCACCTCCTCTCTGGATTTCATTCTGCCCTCAGAACGTTTTTGAGTAAGTAAAACTCCACGACCACCACCATATTTTGCTGTTGGAATTTTTCAGAAATGCAGTGTTACTTTTAATGGGACACACACCTTCCAAATTGTTACACTTTCCGCAGAGGATTTTCCCCAATAGTCTTGGGGATCATCAAGATGTTTTCTGGCAAAAATGAGATGACCCTTAACATTCGTTTGACTCAGCAGTTGTTTTCATCTCGGAACTCTGCCATGCAGGCCATTTTTTGGTGGTGGAATCATGAACACTGAGCTTACATAAGGCAATTGAGGCATACATCCAGTTCTTTGGGTGTAGTTTGGGGTCTTTTTGGGGTAATTTTAGTTAGCCGGCCACTCCTGGGAAGGTTCTAAAAGTAAAAGTGAAGTGATTGTCACATGTGATACACAGCAGCACAGCACACGGTGCACACAGTGAAATTTGTCCTCTGCATTTAACCCATCACCCTGAGTGAGCAGTGGGCAGCCATGACCGGCGCCCGGGGAGCAGTGTGTGGGGACGGGGCTTTGCTCAGTGGCACCTCAGTGGTACCTTGGCGGATCGGGATTCGAACCGGCAACCTTCTGATTACGGGGCCGCTTCCTTAACCGCTAGGCCACCCCTGCCCCCTGTTCCATGATTTCTCTTGAATTTCTTTGGATCTCGACATGATGTCTAGCTTTGGAGGACCTTTTGGTCTACATCACTTTGTCAGGCAGATCTTATTTAAGTGATTTCTTGATTGAGGTGTGCCAGTGTAAGATGGGAAATCCCAGGTCCATGGCGCTTTTGCATTGTACACCAATTACACATACACCAGATTACACCAGTAATCAGGCCTGGGTGTAGCTAGAGATATTGAACGTTTTTTTTCTCCCTTAGCAAATCCTTCACTTAAAAAACACATTTTGTGTTTACTTGTGTGGTCTTTGAATGTATGATTTTTTGAAGATCTGGAGCATTTAGATGTGGCTAACATGGTAATAAGAAAGAAATCAGAGAGGGGGGCAAACTCCAGTATCTGAATAACAACTAGCCTTTGCTCTATGAATTGTACTTTTAATTTTTTAATTTACTTTGAAAATTAAACTGTAAATGAGCCTAAATGTTTGTGGTGGTAGTTGCCTAGTGGGAAACACACTTGACTATGAACCAGAAGACGCAGGATTCAAACCCCACTTACTACCATTGTGTCCCTGAGTAAGACACTTAACCCTCAGTGTCTTCAGGGGGACTGTCCCTGTCACTACTGGTTATAAGTCGCTCTGGATAAGGCTGTCTTACAAATTGCATTTAAAAAATAGAAGTAAAATGTATCTTATTGTAAGGGTGTGCTTATATTAGGGCAGTGACCACCTCTCATAATAAAATAAACATATTTTTAAAAATGGACTGAGCTAGGTTAAGTAGTATGAAGCAGAGTAAAATGCACAAAAAAATAGATATGTACACAAACACAACAAAAAAAGGAAAATATCCCTCACCTGTTCTGCTTTAGGAAAGAAATTGGATCTCTGTGCAAACTGACATTCAGGGAATGTCCTCTACAGTGACAATGACAGTTTAATAATAGCAAATCGCTACTGCAAAGTCATATTTTAGCACATGGAGAAATACAAAGAGGCTTTCTTGCAGCTGTGAAAGCTGTGCTTGGATAAAGCTGGGCCCTGCTAAGAGGCAATTTGCATCTGAAGTTGACAGAACTGTGCAGAAAATCATTTTAGTTGTAGGTCCTTTTCAAAAAATTACCTAGCTCTACTGTTTTGACCTAGCAAATGGCAAAACCATTTACTGTCTTGATATATTGCTTTTTCTTTGCCTCATTGTATTTTACTGAAAATATTTAGACATAATCAGTGAAGAAATAAAGGTATGCAGTCATGAAGCAGCCCCAGTAATGGTCATTTTCTTCTCCATATAAGATAAAAACAGGGCTGTATGCAGGCTCAAAAAGTACTGAGGTCATGAATGAGTCATCTCACCCCCTTTTATTCTCCGCAGAACACGCTGAAGGCTAAGACAGGAACTATACTTGAATGAATGTCATCTGATTTCTTCTTGTTTACCCAGTGTCTATGTAAGTCATGAACTGACTGAATATTATTACCTGCTCTGGACAAATGTTAATTCCCTCGCACATTTAACCTCTGCCTCTGATTAAACATTTATTATTTGAAATAGTGAAATGTGTATGATAACTTGTCAAAAGTCCTCAAAGGTATGTCAAATATTTAATATATAGGTGAGTAAATTATTTGAACATATAGATGAAGGACTACACAAAGCAGCTCCATAGCACAGGGTAGGTCACCATAATCAATGTCAGAATTTAAAGTTTGCAGACATCTTTACACTTCCTTGTTTCTTACAACAGGGGTTTCTTACAACCCTGTTGAAATCTGTTCCTAATCCACCTTTAATGTGCTTTTTTTAGTTCTTTTCAGTCATTATTTTGGCAGGGGGATCTTTGACAGGACATCAGTGGCCAGTTTATTTGAATATAATATAACGGTAAGTGTCCCAGGACACCAAACTCTATGTGCTGAACAAAGAACTGTGTAATAATTTGCTGTTAGGGTATATGCTGTATAGAGGTTGATATTATATATTTCTTTTTCCACTTCATTAATCTGGTTATGAGCATAATAGAGCGTGTAAATCTTATGTCATTTGTAGATGGTTCCCAGGGAAAACAGTAGCTGAAATAAGCATGGTTTAAAGTGGATTTAGAACCCTTTCATATTCCTTTGTCCTTTGTTTTTGGTGGCATTTCACCAATATTTTTCCTGGGAGAAATTAGTACACATTTCTGCACCTGTCAACATATCATTTGTTCCGCCCTTCCTCAGCAAACTGTTCCAGCTGTCCAGATTTGAAAGTTTTCTTCACCAGACGGCATGTTTCAGTTTTTTGCGATGATGTTTGATTGGATTGAGATCAAGGCTAAAAGAAGGCAGCTTTGCTGCATTTTTTGCCTCATTATCTTGAGGGCCCATGATTTTCATCTAAAAAAAAGCTTTCTGACACTGACATTCTGTATGTTTTGCTGCAGAATGCCTTGATTGTTTATGATTTGACAGTTTCATTGCATACTCAAATCTCCCATGTCGGAAAGAATAAAACAGCCCTAATGTAATAATTAAGACTCCTTCATGTTTTCATGCCACTGGCAAGACCAACGTTCTCCCACATCATTGTTTTACGTCATCATAAATATATTTATATATTTATACCAGAGCACTCATAACACTGTCCCGTCTGGAGGTTGGTTCCCCAGCCCCTTTGAATGTCAGTCAGTGTCAGTGAGTGCAGGATACGTTGCAAGAATGGTGGTGAGAGTACGCAACATGGGTGGGTGCGGTGGAGTCTCTGACACAAACTTGACACAGTTCCTTGTCTTCCTCCAGTTCCCAGTTGTCACCTTCCTCTGTTTTCCCATGATTAGTCCTTGAACCACTTTTCCTCATCGTTGTCATAGTCTGGGCAGTCAAGCAGCTCCGGGATGGTGTGGTGAGCACCTAGCTGTCCAATGAACCCTGTGTGTAGTGTTGCTGCGATAGTGGTGAGGTCAGAACTGTTATCCTCACTTCCCAGGTAGTGAGGTCCCCAGATACTGATTTTTTTTTTTAGCTTATTTGTATCCCACAGAGTGCCAGAGACATGCATGTCACTTCGCATTATAATTCTACGTAGGTATATTTTTTGACCTCACTGGGAATGTAGATTGTAGAGTGCAACTTTTTTGCCATCTTCAGCATCTTTTTCACCGTCTGAAGAGCCTGCATGTACAAACCACATCTCTGCTTTTCTGTGTAGATATCTGAGATGCAGCTTGATTCATGAATATACTTTTCAAGGGCATTCTGTATCTTACACAAATATAACTAGAGGGTGTGCGTCAATGCAGCCACATTGCACTCCATCTGAAGAGTCTGCAGATACATGAAAAACTGCAGCAAAACAAAAATACAATGAATATACAGGATGGCATATTGTAGCATCCATTAGCTATATAAAATCCATTATATGTGGTCCTAAACCCTACCAGGCCATTAAAAACGATGACTGGGGTCGTCTGGAATTTTATCCGTAAGAGAAAAGAAACACAAACGTGGAAATGTGATTACAGCCATGTGAAATCTATTTAAGTAATGAACCGAAGGACAGTTGGATGCATTCAAGTTCTTAAATTTAAACTACATTGGATTTGATTGATCAATCAATCAATAGATGCTCAATATCACATGTACATGAAGTTATTCCTGTCTGCATTTTTTTCACTGACTTGATAAAGGTAATGAAACATATCTTTGAGTAATTTTGTGTGTAGTTAATTGCTGAGCAGCTGAATTGTTGTTGGGTGATTATGGATTTTTTTAATTTGATTTGGCGTATGTGGAGTATGCAGTAATGAAATTGGCGAGGTCACCAAACATGTGTGGTGCCACCATTTGGAGTGTGCAGTGTGCTCAAGGAGATGACCATCCCCTGCAAAATAATTCAATTGAAAATCCACTAGAGACACAGGAAAACAGGAAAGGCTTTGTTCTTCCACCTGGGCTTGAGGCCTATCGGTGTCCTGCAGGTGCCACAGACAGCTTCCACACCAAGATTCTTCGACTTGCTGAGCAAGAAAATATTTGTTACAAAACCTGTTAAAATTTCTCCATGTGTGACGCCTCTGCAAATTTGTGATGGCAGTGGCAACACTATAAGTATGTGTCTGCAACCCTGGGTCTGATGTTCATGAAAGACAATCAGTACATGTGAGTGAAAATGTGACAAACTTGCATGAGACTGTATCAATTGTATTTTCTGTGCACATGGAATTAAGTATACATTTATTCAGGTCATACCTATTAATATAGGAAATACTTAAATTCCACATGTAGTTACTCTGTATATAGAGTAACGGTATAGTGGGAGCTGTCTGTGGGGCTGACTCTGGAATTGCAGTCGGGCTCATAACTGATGGGTTAATTGTCATCTTGCGGCTTTTAGTGGAACTATTTTGTGAGATGTAGTTAACTCAGTGCCAGAACTGAGGAGGCAATTGGAAAACTCTTCAGACTTATGTTCACATTTGACATTTAAAAGTTTGCATTTCCTGTGTACCTGCTGGTCTAAAGGAGCTTTTTATCTGGCTGAATTGCCAGGGTTGAACCTTGGAGAATTTATACTGTGGATTTAATAGCTTGTAAGACTTTAACTATGTAGAAAGCAGTTTTACTCTCACTCATGCCTGCAAATATGTCGCCCACAGTTTTAAAGATTTATCTACCGGGCTGAGCTGTCTACTGCTGAGAATTAAATGGCTCTTGATTGCTCCACAAAAATAGCCAGGACTGACATTGTCAGTACAAAGGAATCCAGTCATTAATAGTCTAAGATTTTAGAGAACAATTTCAGCATATTGTGTAAAATAATTCACTGGATAATTGCTGAAGTTCTAAAAGGTAGGAATGACAGATTCATCATAGGAATGAAAGAGGAATATTTTTTCTCAGATGACTTTGCAAAGATTGTTATGGTCACAGATTTGTGGATTTTGAAATGCGAAAGAACTGTGCTTGTTGTTCTCTTTTAAGATTACTGTAATGCAACACATTACTTACATGCAACACATTAGGTGCAGATAACTAAAAACTACTGCAGCAAAGCAAGCCAAACTAAACAGTGGCAAATCACTGTGTGTCCGTGGAGCTTGTTTTCAGGCTGAATTTAGAGCTTCATGACAATAAATATTTGTAAAAATGTAATGTTTGAGTTTTCTGTTCATTCCAATAATCCAATAATCATCCCAATAAAACTTGAATTATTGTTTTTATTATATTTACAATATTTGTCTTGATTCTTTGTGTTAAATGCATGTCTGTCCTGATAACAAAAAGTAGAGGAATCAGGTATGTAGTGTATCAGGTATAAGTGCTTAAGTACTAAAGATAGAATATCAAGAAAATAGTTAGAATTTACATTGCTCAACAAAAGTGCTGCCACTTTAATTCAGAAAGCTGTGGGAAACTGATTATCCTCAATGTGAGTCACAATGAGCTGACTCATGTTATTATTTCAGCCTGGTGAAGCGCTTCAAAGCTAATCACACACAGGATGTCTAATCTGACTAAAGATAAAAAAAAAAAATCATACATCCAAAAATACATTTGACCATGCACTGAATATCTTCACCTGAAATTTAAAGACATGCATTACAATCTATGACATGAATACTAAAATATGGCAGACTTATGTACATAAAATTATTTTTTAAGGTGAAAATTATATTATACATTCTAGTTGTTTGAGAGTTGCTTTGAGGATCCCATTTTGTCACTCTTCAGATGAGAGTCAAAGAGAAGCAAACCAGTAAAATTACACATTTTTAGCAACATTTTCACTGCCAGATTTTTACTATTGGTTTAATTTCATACAACTAAATACTGTTTTACTGAAATTTACTGAATTGGTATAAAGGTAAGTGGTGAGTTGGCAGAAGTTGAAAAGGGAAGGTTATCCAAAATAATGTACATATCAGAATGATAGAAATCAGTATTTTTTCATGGAACTTAAAGCTGTTCTGCAGCAACGATTACTCACAATCACCTCTGTCTGCATAAAAGTAGTATTGGAACTCACTCTGTTACCCTGCCCTTGTGGGCATTATTTGAACAGTCTTGCTCTGCAGAAATTAGTATATTGCTGGGGAAACTCTGACAGGAAGAGGTCTGGCAGACCCAAGAAATTTCAACAGCTTGCATGATAGGACACTCACAGGACCACAGCTTGGAAGTGTGATCAGTCTTCGTTCCAATATGTGCCTGGGTATTTCTGTTACTCCCTGTAATTGTAATAATTATCCATTTATGAGTTTTCATTGTTTTGTTTGATATGCAGTCTTGATCTTCTTGCTGGTTTTGTCTTTTATCTCAGTTTCCCTTCAATATCTAAACATTTTTCTTTCCATTTGGCTTTTTTATGTCTTGAGATTTAGTGTTCCTTCTTATTCCTCCAAATTGTTGCAAACTTCATCTGTTAGGATGTATTTGGGTCTTACAAGTAGCATCTGAAACCATATCGAGCTATTACCAGCATATTAAACACCGAAAAATTCTGGCTGACTGCACCTCAGATGCTCACAGGCTAAGTGGAATAAAGAAAGCCATGCTCCGATGCTTTCCATTCTCTCTCCCATGATTTTTCTTCTACTTATTCTTCATAATTCATAAGTCATAATGTCATCCACCGTGAGATTTGCATCAATAAATGGAAAATGGGAAAAGTACATTTAGGTTCTGCATTGTTCTGCGAATGTTGACTTACAACTGCACTGAACAAAACTTTTGTTTTTTCTCCCATTTTTCATGAGCTGAACTCAAAGATCTGAAACATTTTCTACATACACAAAAGGCCCAATACTCTCAAATATTCTTAACCATTCTGTCTAAGTCTGTGTTAGTGTGCACTTCTCCTTTGCCGAGATAATCCATCCCACCTCACAGGTGCGGCATATCAGGTGCACATTTTGAGTAAATTAATATTTCCTGCACATACCTTACATTACTATCATTATTATCCCTGGCCAATGAAATAATAATCAAAAAAACTATTTCTGCATTTCTGTCGGATAAGTTCACTGGCCATGAGAGACTGCACAGTACTTACAGGAGGTTAATGAGTGCAAAATATTAGGAAAAAGTATTCCAATCATGCCAGTTGCTTGTCCTTGAGCTGATGCTACTCATTAATGCAGCACAGACCTTTCACACCCACGCTGATGAGGAGCACAGATTCAGCAGCGGAACTGTGAATGACCTAACAGGCGCAGAGAGGGAGAGTGCATGCAGTATTTCTGGAAAGTGAGGTATAACACACACATACACACAAACAAATAATATATATATGTCCATGAACCTTGGAAGATGTTTAATTAAACCGTATTGATTTACATTGTTCTAAGCAGTCACACAATCTCTATGACCGTAATTCGTAAGAACATGTTGCTTTTCACTGATCAGTCACTAGAATCATTGATTATCTCATTACAATGGCACCTATCAACGGCAAGTGACCAGTCAGTTCTTGAAGCTCATGGCTTGGAAGCAGGAGATAGGATCTGTGGATCGAACTGTCGGAGCATCTCTGGAACAGCGGATCTCACCTGGTACCCGGTGATTAGCACCTACCAAAATGGACCTGTGAGGGACAACCTGTGAAATTCTAACAGGGTCGTGGGTCACTAATGCACATGGACAATGACGTCTAGCAACTGCAGCACAAAATTGCAGACAACCTGAGCGCTTGTCTTCCTGATTATGAGGTTGCGCTGCTGCAGAATGGTCACTATGCGACTGCCTCCTGGCACAGAAGCAGTCAACAGCACTGACAGACTTGACAGGCCTGGTGACAGTCACAGGCAGAACATGGTAAGTGTTGCAAAAGAGGAGCAATGACGGAGAAGCCTTTTACACCAATTTCAGCAGTTCCTGAAGCAGATTCCGAAGTCGCTGTTTTCTTGTCGGCTTTGATCTCATGGTAATATTGAGAGAAAATCCATGATACTTGACAGCAATAAACACAAATATGTATTAATTAGTGAAAATTGACAATAACACACAACGTTCAAAACCTATCGCTAAATAAATCAAGGTTCTCAGCGTACATCCTCTAGCATCAAATCTTTAGATGATTTCAGCATGTGTAGCTGAGAATTAGTGTCAAAGATGTCTGAGGGATTCATTTATTTATTTGAACAAATCAAATAAATAAATATTATATGAAAAAAAAAAAACATGATAAGGTTCTTTAACAGATATTCAGTTTGAGACACATTTAATGTATCTGTCTGAATTTCTGGCCATCAAAGATTTGTCTTTATTATTTTCTTTGTGGCTATGGCTTTGTGGCAAGTTGCTTGAAATGTGAAGTGATGTGACGGAGAATTAAGCCTCTTATGGAAGCAGTGATGGTGGCTCCTATGCAAAATTCTATACATGTTCTTTCAGGCTGTGGATGACATATAGTGGAGCCTATTGTCCCACAGAAACGTCACCGCCAAGTCATTGATCTCCCTGGCAGCTTTCTAAATAGCTTGGATTTCCAGTCATTCTGGGAAAAGCAGATCATGTTCCTTGCTTTGTGATCCAGAAGCGCTTCCTTTTCATTCCCACCACTTCAAACCGAATGCTGTGCTTGGATACAGCAGTGAACCCTCCATTGAAATGATAATAACCCTGGAGCGATCCCCAGCTGGGATGCAGGGAAGCATTTACCCAACCAGCATTCCATTAATCAATATTTGGAAATGATTTGGAGGTGGTTTTTGGCTGTGTGACTCACCGGGCCATATTTGTTTGGCCAGCTTTCTGCTCTCCAGCCAGCCACGCACTTCCCTTATGCTCTCTCACTGCCGCTGCCATGAGGGGCACTGCATCTGATTCATTTTTTATTGGCGCGGCTACCGCAGCCGCCAAACGTCTGCTCTCAGACGGTTGTCATTTGATATTGCACTGGCAGCAAATACAGCGCAGGCACATTTGATTAATTTTCTAAAAAAAATTCACATAATAATAAGAATAGGCATAATGTAGACAAAGCATTTACACAATCTCCATTTTGTAAGAATATGTTTGTTAGCCAATGGCGGCACTCAGGGCATTGTGCAACATTTAGAGAAGTGCACCCGTGCAATTTATTTGTAGGACTTAATGTAGTGAATTAATTCTTGTATAAAGTGTATATTTATTTATGGATGGTATATTATGTGTAACTGTATGGTTTCTGTAGTCATTACACATGTGTGACTGTAGCACAGAGCAAATAAATATTAACTTACTTAAACAATCAAAAAATGAATTTTGAGGCATTGCTAAATGTGGACTAGTTTGCCCAGACTAATAATTCAAGAGACCCTTTAAAACTAAATTATAAAAACCTCGTTTGCACTATGGGAAACTGTTTCCTGGCTGACATATTTAATTGTAGACAGGCTGTGAGCTGCCGTCTCACAAATTGTCTGACTGGTTCCCATGAGGCAGCTACTCCGACTGCAAATGAGAAAAATGACGCAGTCATAGCTGTACATTACCATCATGTGTGCATTTATCCGTTGTGTCCCATTGCACCAGTGGGCAATTCCGAGAAAAGAAAATAATGTAGTTTTACCATTTAAATATACACAAGCAAAACTGTCTAAAAGCAGCTGACATTTTATTCTTTCAAGGTTCCTATGCAAAATAGTAGATATTTAATGACTCAACAATGGCATAGGGCAAAAAAAATCCTTTTTAAGTCAGGTAAATTAGAAACATTAGCCATGAATGTCACATTAAAATGTATAAGCTAAATAAGCTTGCAGGCTAACAAAAAAATCTACTGAGATCATCAGGTTTTGAGGAGGGTATAAACATACTAACAAGCTATCTTGACAGACTTTACTGGCCTGTGGGACTCCAGGGAGGTGATGCAAGCCAACATATCATGGACATCTGATTAATGTTCTCACAAACTGGGTCAAGCAGTGTTACAGTAGGGATCAGTTGTGTAAGGGAACCAGAGAGAATAATGACAGCTTGTTATTTGTTGGCTAATAATGCCACAACATGAAAACAAGAAGAAAAATGGTTTTATTGAACCAGTTAAACATTGCATGTGGTGGAGCATGTACATATAATGCCAGTGTCATCTGGAGAAACAGCAGTGGGATGAGGAATGAGCAGTGACAGTGTATGCATGGGACATTGTAGCAGGGAAAGGGGGAGTCTGATCCAGTAGACCATCACCAGGCCAAACTCATGGATTTCAGGTCTTTCATAATCCACATCTATGAACATAATTCCTGAACCACCCTGCTGATGATCTGTGGCAACTACATGATCTGAAGAGGGCACTGGGGGTCATAATACTATTAAATGAATAAAAAAACTAAACTATTTGCATAAGTATTTGTGAATATATTTACTAATCATATATAAAACATTAGAAGTTCTTTTAACTGGCCCTAATTAATAGCCTATTTATTGAAATAAACATGCTATTTGTTGAAACTAAATTTATTTATTTTTATTTTTAGAAAATTTTTCTAGAAAATGTCCAATGAGAAAGTTTAATACAAGCTTCTATTAGTTTTTTAATTAAGAATACATTAAAATTTCTAAGTATGGCAGTTGCTAATGAGGGTAAATAATTTAAAGATTTCAAAAGAATCGTTAATAAACTATTGGGTTCAGATTTAGTTGCGCTGTATTCAAGCCATTTAAAGTTTTTGCCTTATGATTTTGGACAGTATAGCCACAAAATACCATGACGTTCCTGAAAAAAAACAAGGAGATCTGAATGTAGTGAGCCCAGAAAGAAGATCTTTTTCTGGCTAAATATATATGCTATCATCACATAATCACACATTGCTTGGTCCTAATTTTGAAGTGAGCTCCTCCTGGCTCTTTTCCAGTCACCTCCACACTCCAGCACCCTCTTAGTCATCTGTGGCATGACGTCTCTTCCCAGTGAGAATGTGTACTGACAGCGCTACATTACATGGTAACCAGTTTGTTCCCTGCCCCCGTCCAGTGGGCTTTGCTGACACTTGCGTCCCCGTGTGTCACAGCATCATCAGTGGAGGGCCCACCTTGAGACATGGGATGGTGACACAGAGTTCTGTTACGTAGGAGACGTGACTGGCAGCTCATCAGTGCTGCAAGATTGGCGACCATGCAAAAGGAAGAAATCGTTGGTGCCCTCCATAAATAACAGCAGATGCCAAGACCTCCACAAGGCTTGGGGCACAGGCTCCCTTTTCCCCAAGAAGCCCTGCTTAGCGCTGATAAAGTCTATGCCAAGCACTGTGAAGGAAACACTGAGTCAGTCCGGATGAAGGTGGCTCACACAGATGCATCATAAGCACTGCTGTCATTTTGGAGACTTTTGGTAAACTCATCCAAATTACCAATGGACCTTTTCTTTCCTTGACCATACACATCAGCAATGGGTGGCACTGTGTATTCATTTGCTACATTGGTAGTTTCTGTCATAATTTGGAAAATCCACATGAAACAATTCCAACTTAACAAACCAGAAACGAATGCTAAATGCAGATAATTTTTTTACTAGGATCTGTACTTTGTGTCCATGGAATACTGAGCATAATCTCATCTCATTATTGCCTGTCTTACATGCGGCTCACATTCATTCTTTATCTCAGAAAATGGGCAGTCGCGTTCCATAATCTCATGTTTGAATTGCAGGGCCCGCAGAACCGTTCGGTTGCAGTGTCCTCATCCAAATCAGAAGAATCATGACGACGCCACTGATAAGTTTTTCTTATTTTTTTTATCTCTCTCTTTCTCTCTTCACTTAGTTGAGAAATGAAGTAAAACTATATGGTGAATCTACAATCTATGGTCAACAGCGCACAATTTCACACCACAAGATGCTGGGAAATCATGTTTCTTTGATGAAATAGCGTGATTTGTCCTGCTCCATGTTCTCTTAACAACACCCAGGAACACATCAGGGAAAACATCAAGTCAGAAATCTTAAATGGAAAATACTGGTAGTGCCCTTGTGTAAAGGATTTTTTTCTATTAATGTTTTATTTAAATGCATTAGCTGGTTGGTTTGCAATGTGACCTGGATTCAATCCAGTCTGGGCACTTGCTACATGTTCTTCTGTTTTTTTTGTTTTTTTTTAATTGAACTGCATATACTAAATTGCATGATATTGCGTATCTATGTCTATCAGATCTAAATCTGCTTATTTGGAAGTATGCAAAAAATGTACCTAAATCAACATGTGTTTACATTTATGGTATTTATTAAAATTATTTATGGTGTTGATTAAAATAGGTCCGTACTTGAAATAAACTCTATATCCACTGGCTATAGAGAATCTAGTAAAGGCATATAATACACAGAAGTTGAAAATAAACTCCCAGTTTAATGATGTCTGTACCTTAGAATTGTTTATCCATGAAAAAAAAAATGCTTTTTGCCTCCGGGTTGATGCTAAGGCGGCTCCTCCTGTCAAGAAATGATTGTCTGTTGTTCATTATATAACACAGGGGGAGGCCAAACCCAGCCCGTCACACACAGCAAAGAGCATTTTGGCCTCGGCTCAACATGCTGATATCACCACAGCTGCACGATGAGGAAATAAACAGACTAATTTTGACCTGTAACACCATTACCGGCACAGTGTCCTGCTCAACTGCTGTACAGGAAGCCACCATTTGAGCCTTGAGCGGCTCACATGCAGCTGAGAGAAAAGCTGACGCTCAAATTCATGTCACTTTATTTCACAGCTCTTTAATTTCAGATTCTTTAGGAATATGTCCTGCTGACAACTCCAAAAAAACCTAATCTTTGCATTTTTGCATATTAATGAGCATATAGCCTCAGACTCATGCACCATACAAGCACACACGGGGTGTGTCTATAACACCATCGGTTGTTACTGAAGGATTAATAGGAGCATTTGAGCATCACAATTCCCAGAACACCCTTTGTGTCTTCAGGGAGTTTTTCTTCTCTAAGTGAGGTTAAAATGAGAGATCACGCGATACGTTTATCTCTGAGGAAGCGTTAGTTCTTTTCTACCTTAGGGCAATAACAAGCTTCTTTTCTTAATGGCTTCTTTTCAAGGGGTAATCACAGCTCCTTCCATCATCATTAGAATCAAATTAGTCTTCATCCTGATAAGACTGCTGAGCAGCGAAGGAGGCATTTTATTAAGGCAAGATGGGTACAGTGCTGCGAATTCACTACATCAGCTTTTTTTATTATCTGATCACGCTTCTTTTACAATAAACAAAGAGTTTAACAAGTATTCTTCCTGTTAATATTAAAACATATTGGAGGTTTGTAATACAAGTTGATTCTGCTTCAGTCACAACATTAAGATACCCTGCAAAAAGTTCTGTAGCTCCCTCTTTTTGGCAAGGATGCTAAAAGTCCTCTGAAACTGCCTCTACCTAATCTTTTGGCTAATTGTGGTTATGAGTTATCCTCCACTTTTCCACTGTAACTGTTTTCTCGTAGTGACAATAATCTCAGTTCGAGGTCCCCACGTGAGATGTTAAGACCATGTATGAAATATGCAATCTGTAGCCTAGTGCCGGATTCGCACTGAGCCCAACCGTGTGCTCTCCCTGAAGCAGAAGCACCAGAGGAAATAGAACATTGGGGGGATACAGCCATGCGTTTCATAGACCAAAAGTCTTTAAAAATAGCAGTAGACGGGGGAATGGGCGATGATGGACCAACATAAGATTTATCTATACATCCTGGAAAATGGCCTGAAATGTGTAGAATCCTCAGTGCAGTAGGCTGAAAGGAAATAGTTAATGTCTCTGAGGGGCTCAATTGAAAATATGTGGTAGGAATGGAAAATGGATCTCACAAATGGTCCCTTTCCAATTTAATGGGCCATGAGCAATTGTGCAAACAGAAAAAGAGTGGAAATTGCCCAGATGTGGGAAAACAAATGAATGATTCCCTTGCTGACAGGTTTTAACTGAGAGTGAATGAATAATTACACAGTGGATTCTGAGTAGAAAGAAATATTAGATTGTGATACCGCATAATAAAATTTCACGTCCACAATTCTGCACACTTGACCATGGCTTACCAGTGTTAATCATTTCAAGTGTGATTTACAGTAATTAAGGCATTCTCATCATTCCAAATGGATCTATATACCCAAACGTGTCAGCATTTTACCAAAGCCACCTCATCCATCCTGTAGCAAATAAACTGGTATGTGCTCAAATTAATGTTTATTAATGTTGATTACCACCAACCTCTGTTTCTAACTGTCGATTTAACACAGGTAAAACTATACCTTAAATATCTAAATATGGATCATAAAGATGCTAATATACAAGGTCTACATCAGGTATTTGGACAGAATCCTCTGGGTTCTGACCAGATTTAGTTTGCTTTCAGTTGAATGGTATCTGGCTCCCCCACGTGTCTGAACTATTAACTACAACAGGAAAAATCAATTTCACTAAATACTTTCAACAATGTACAACATATACAGTCCCCTCCATATGTATTTTAACAGAAAGTCCAATTAATATTTTATATGATGAAAAAGAGTCTACAGTTTCCCATAATATTCAACGCTAGATACGTTGAGCCTTATCAAGCCATTCACCATTCACATACACCTATTGTCAATTTAGATCTGCCAACCCACCTAGTGAGCATGCCTTTGGATGGTAGGAGGACACCGGAAAACTCAGAGGAAACTCGATGCAACACAACATTTAAACTCAACACACAGAAGGTCTGATCCAGGATTTGAATGCACAACCTTGGAGGTGTGCGTCCACTGCTTGTAATAAATGCATATACAACTAGACTTCCTTGTTTCTTACCAAATTATGCCTCTCCAAGCTTTTTCCACACCATTGTCAAAGAAAAAAAAAACACTGAATGGCCACAATCAGGTTTAATACAGAAACAGTTCAATAAACAGACACAGTCTTACACCATGACCTGCATGCAATTAAAAAAAAAATTACCACAACACTTTTACTTAAGGAGGAGCTGTTTTTCCACATCATGGCACATATAATGCATGGCAATAGACATCATTTTAAAAATACAAATAAAATAAATAAAACCTGGATAACACGCCACCATAACAACATTCCACATTTTAAACACACCTTGAAGTGCTCACATTTCTGACCTCATAAAACATCCTAAACCACCAAACATGATGTTTACACAACAAAAGACAAACAAAGAGAAATAAACTTTGTAAAATAAATTTTTTAAATTGCACTTGTAGACATCAACAGTTACTCCTCTGCACATGGACCAGTTTGACAAAATATATCATCTATATCACCTACATCAGTGTCAATCATCTTCTGCCGCAGTCGATTACTTATGTAAAATATGTAAACCGTAAATAAAATATTTGGCAAGAGAACAAACACCAGATATGCAGAGTTCACACCAGGACTGGATCTGTCTGTACTGCATTATTATGCAGTTATGGCTAATGGGTGCTTTCAACCAAGTCACGTGTATATAATTTTATTTGGTACCCTTCATTAGCCCCTTACGAGGCAAATGTCAAACAATACTTCTCTATT
The DNA here is from genome assembly GCF_900700375.1 of Denticeps clupeoides. NCBI lineage: Eukaryota > Metazoa > Chordata > Actinopteri > Clupeiformes > Denticipitidae > Denticeps > Denticeps clupeoides. The sequence goes on along the minus strand of NC_041709.1, from coordinate 12,668,423 downwards.
AGCAATTAAGATGAGAGAACTAATCATACCATACTCAGGAGCTCTGTGCACCACTGATGAAAGCAACACTTACACAGGAACGGACAGCAGCGCAGCAGCCCATGAGCACTAAGGATTAATGACAGGACATCCTGGTGACATAGAGAGGAGATATTCATGTGATTCGTTGTCTTAGAGCAGGGAGTGAGACAGGCTAATGTTTGGAGTCTCGCGGGTAGAACTCGGCCAAGGTGCTCTGCGGGATCCTCTTCAGCATCTCCTTGGGGAAGATTCTCATAAGCTGCCAGCCAATGTCCAGCGTTTCGTAGACGCTGCGGTTCTCGTAGGCACCTGAGGCAACACAGACGCCAGGGCATTAGAGCATGAAATTGCATAGCATGAGAAAGATCATACGTGGGTAAATCCTCCACGCTTACACTGATCTTCTGCACCTGCCCCAGAGCTATGGTCACAGCTTTTACTCTGACCTTAGGTAGCCTAGTGTGCGTGCTCACCCTGAGAAATGAAGTTCTTCTCAAACTTCTGCAGGAACTCCAAGTATAACAAGTCATCTGCAGTCAGGGCCTCCTCTCCCACCACTGCCTTCATGGCTTGGACGTCCTTTCCAATAGCATAGCATGCATACTGCAGAAAGAGAAGATAGCATCTAGCAAACTGCAGTGCATCTACCGCATCTGTAGTAATACAGGAGAACTTTACCCTGAATATCCAATGCTCAAAAAACTTCTTACAAATAATTACATTAAACAAGATGCAAGATAAAAAGAAACTGAAAAACTGAAAATTCTGTATACTGCTGATACAGTACTAGTGTAAAGAAGGCCATTTACAACACGAACAATGTCTGGACTGGAGTTTTCACCCATTTGATGTCAACTCTTACTTGAGAGCAAAAAGAAATGTCATGCAGGTCAATATTGTACAACACTGGGTAAATACGTAAATATGCATGCAGAACGTTTTTTATTATTTCAGGTAAATTATGGTCACCCATACTAACCAGCTGATTAGACACGTCAGAGTGATCTTTGCGTGTCATTCCTTCACCGATGGCTGACTTCATCAGTCGAGACAGAGAAGGAAGTACATTGATAGGAGGGTAGATCTGTAAAGGGAACATCCAGCATATCCGGTAAGACTACTATTCCATTCCCAATCTAAAGATAAGAGTGGCCTGAGCCTGGTTCCTCATCACACCTGTCTGTTGTGCAACTGCCTGTCCACGTAGATCTGGCCCTCTGTGATGTAGCCGGTGAGATCAGGTATAGGATGAGTAATATCTGTAATGCAGACAGATATTTAGCATGGGCTGTTTTTTTCATACATGCCTTCTACCAACGTTTTTGATCCTCACCATCGTTTGGCATTGTGAGGATGGGGATCTGGGTAATGGAGCCGCTGCGTCCCTCCACACGTCCTGCTCGTTCATAGATGGTGGCCAAATCGGTGTACATGTAGCCAGGGAAACCTCGTCGGCCAGGCACCTCTTCTCTTGCAGCTGAGACCTGAAGAGACAATGTCAAAGTGTTTTAGGAACAGAGCATGCCCCGCTAACATGGTCACGTGACGTGCTAGTTCAAACTTGCCTCTCGAAGGGCTTCAGCATACGAGCTCATGTCAGTCAGGATGACAAGGACGTGTTTCTCACACTGGTAGGCCAGGAATTCGGCGGAGGTCAGGGCCAGGCGAGGTGTGATAATGCGCTCGATCCTGCAGAAAGGAGGCAAAGTCTTAACTCCCAGACATGCACAACACTTTCTCACGTCTGATGACATTAAACATGAACAGGCCATGCACTTTGTTATCTTTCGTGTGTTCTTACGTGGGGTCATTGGCCAGGTTTAAGAAGAGGCACACATTGTCCATAGAGCCATTCTCCTCAAAGTCAGACTTAAAGAAACGTGCAGTCTCCATGTTGACCTGGGTTAAAAGGAATTTTAGTCATTTGGAGAAACATGCAAAGTTTTCTATCACTAATTTAGCCAATCTGTTTTCCATTCTGCAACCAGCCATGCATTGATTACTTTTGTAAAAGGGATTTAAATCTGATCTCAGTATAATTATCAACTAACTAAAGGTTAACAATAAAACCCCAAAAAGTTCCTAATAAAATATACAATGTAGAACAAATTGTCTGAAAATTACCCCCATGGCAGCAAATACAATGGCAAAATTGTCCTCGCTGTAGTCCATTACATCTTTTGACTTCTTCACCAGGCCAGCTTGACGACAGATCTGCGCCGCAATCTGGAAAAGAGCAACCAACCAAATAAGTGCATCTCAGTGGGAAGTAAATAGTCTGACAGGGAACATTTCAGCACAAATGTCTTCCTCAGTGCTGATGTTTGCATACCTCTTGACAATATAAGAGAAAATGTAAAAACATCCACACTGAAGAATTCAGGAATCTGAAGTCCAACTTTCAGTAGCTGTGATATAAACTATATAAAGTTCTAAATGAATCTGATCTATAAAAGACTTAATCAGCAAACCCAAAAGTCTTTTGGTAGCGGTTAAAAATAAAAAATATATTCTGGCCAGCTGCTCTAATGAATGTAAAACTGCTTGATATGAACATGTGCTTTGTATGAATTATGGCTAATCCCATTTAAGAGCTATTTGTGAAGAAATTGCTTATCATTCACACTGAAAAAGAGGTTCCCAAAAACCCCTGCTCTAGATATTCCTGCATTCATTTCCTAAAGGGGACAGTGGTGGCCTATTGGGTACGAAAGCACTCATTATCGGAAGGTTGCGGGTTCAAATCCCGAACCGTACCAAATTGCCACCCTTGAGCAAGGTACCGTCCCACACACTGTTCCACTTTCATGGCTGCCCACTGCTCACTAAGGTGATGGGTTAAATGCAGAGGACACATTTCATTGTGCTGTAGTTGTCAGTGTTTATTAAAATAAGTCTTCTTCCTTCGGCGGATGGTTTTCCACTCAATTGATAGGATGCCCTCCCCATTTAACCGGGCTTGGGCCTGGCACCAAGAAACTGATGGTCACATGCAGCTACAGTAACTAAATATGTAGATGTTTTAATGAATAAAGATCCATAATTGCATAAATAGATCAAACCTCATTGTGTGGCAGGCCAGCAGCAGAGAAGATTGGGATTTTTTGTCCTCGGGCAATACTGTTCATTCCATCAATGGCAGAAATGCCTGTTTGGATCATCTCCTCAGGGTAAATACGGCACTGAGGGTTAATCGGCTGGCCTGCAAAATTCCAATATCTCAATTAAAATAAAATAAACCAGTCATCTGTTTGACCTGCTGTATCCAGAATTTAATGCTGCGTCTGTGGCTGCTCAACAATACAGGATTTGACAGTATTTGTACTACCATTCAAATAACTATAGAGAAAAGGCTCATACCCATGATGTCTAAATAATCCTCTGCCAACACAGCAGGGCCTCGATCAATTGGTTTCCCTGATCCATTGAAAACCCTACCTGAAAACATACAAAAGAGTTTTATAATGTAGTAAAATAACACAGTGCATATTACACAGAACATTACTACGTATATGGACCGAAAAACATCTTACCAAGCATATCCTCAGACACTGGGGTACGCAGAATGTCTCCTGTAAATTCACAGCTGGTTTTTTTAGCATCAATACCGGATGTTCCTTCAAACACCTTTCAAGACAGAATTTGTGAAAATGCTGGTAATCGGCAGTAATCGTCATACCTCTACTGGTGCCATACAATAACACTGAAAAGCTAAACAGTAATTCTCCTACCTGCACAACAGCTTTTGACCCAGTGACTTCTAAAACCTGACCACTCCTCTTTGTGCCATCTGGAAGAGTGAGGTGCACAATCTCTGCATACTTGGGGAACTGAAATCATATCCCACCATTAGCATAAAAGAACAGAAACATTTGGGTAAACATTAAATTAGGTGTGTGCAAATTAGTGTGCATCTTAGTGTCAGCATGTATCAACAAAAACTAAAGACAAAAAATAAAAACTGAAACAATTCCATGTACAGTGAGGCAAAAAATTATTGATGCGGCAGCCCCACTTAAAAAGATGAGAGGCTGTAATTTTCATCATAGGTACATTTCAACTGTGAGAGACAGAATGTAAAAACATCCAGGCAATGTATGATTTTATTTGTTAAGAATTTATTTGTGTTACGTTCTTTGGACAGTAGAGTGGTTTGGGTGCTCTGTGTTAGGTGTGTGTTTCCCTTTTAGGCTGTTTGCTGGGTGGAGATTGGGATTGATGGTTCCGCCCACCTTTTGTCATCATCAGTCTGCCAATCAACTCATCAGACAGGAGCATTTACGGACACCACCAGCCACCAGATGGGGTCCATTAATGTGGAGCCGGAGGAGGATAGAGAGGAGAGTTTCGGAGTGTTGAAGAGAAATTAGAGAAAAGCCTTTGTTGCGTGTTAGAGTGGTCAGTGTTGCTAGTTCTGTTTTTGTTGTGTAAACTGTATAGTCTCTCATTTTATGGTGTGTTTGGTGCTGAAAGCCAGAATTCTACCCCTCACACGTTACTTCTTCTTTAAGAAGCTCTTCTTTCTTTCACTCGTTACCTGTATTAATGGCACCAGTTGCTAATTACCTGTATTGCTCAAGGACACAATGGTAGTAAGTGGGATTTGAACCTGGGTCTTCTGGTTCATAGGCGAGTGTGTTACCCATTAGGCTACTACCACCCAGATCAGTCACCCAGATCAGAGATCAACTGTTGGAGCAATTATTAGAAAGTGGAATAAATCTGCCTCGACCTTGGGCTCCATGCAAGATCTCATTTCAGGGGTAAAAATGATCTTGAGAATGGTGAGGAAACAGAACAGAACTACACAAGGAATCTGGTCAATTACCCGAAGAGAGCTTGGACCCACAGTGACAAAGGTAGCACACTACATCATCATGGTCTACCAGCTGAAGCCAGCACATATCCAGGCCCATCTAAAGTTTGCCAAAGACCATGTGGTTGATCCAGAGGAGGGTTGGGAGAATGTCATGTGGTCAGATGAGACCAAAATAGAAGTCATGTTTGGGGGGGGGATGAATGTTGAGTCGCATCTCAAGAACACCATACCCACTGTGAAGCATGGGGGTGGAAACATGGTTTGGGGCTGCTTCAGTGCAAAGGGGACAGGACGACTGATCTGTATTAAGGAAAGGATGAATCATGTATCATGAGACATGACAATGATCCCAAACAGAAAAAGCATTACAAGGCTCTGGAGTGGCCTAGCCAGTCTCCAAAGCTCAATCCAAAATAGAATTTGTGAACATTTCCTACCGGGTACATTTGACCTCTCTCATTGCCAACCAAGGTTACATTAAAAAAAGGATTGAGGTGAACTTTTGCTATTAACCAAATATTTTCTGTCTGTTACATTTGAAGTGTATCTATGATGAAAATTACAGATCTCTCTCATCTTCTTAAGTGAAACAATACAATCGTTGGCTGCCAAATACTTTTTTTTGCCCTACTGTACAAATGAGGTTTAATTAGTGAAGCAATATACCAAATACACTACATTATATAATATACAGAAGCTGAAGGCCTTATTTCTGAACATGATAATGGCAAAACTGGCAATTCATTCTCTTTCAGACATTTCAGACAAAGAGGCATTGCCACATTTATCGCTTTGCCATTATACTCCTGGAAATAATATTCCTGCACAAACTAATAAGCACCACATAAAACATAAACTTCTAAACTTGCTTAATTACTTATGTAGTAAATGGAAACATGAAACATGTCTAGAAGCACTTACTTTCACTTGATCCAAAATGACCAGGGGTCCATTTACACCCGACACTGTCTTATATGCTGTGGATATTGAAAGAGTGTCACAATCACCAATGCGCCAAAGGTTTCATAAAAAATTCTAGTTTTAATGGACTAATGAACCTGTAGCTAAGCTAACCTAGCACTACAAATAGTTCTCGTCATAACACTCAGCATGTGACGGTACATTGTATTCATAATCATATAAAGATACATGTAACAAAGTACAAAACAATGTAACCTAGCAGATAGCCTTTCTTCCTAAATAAATTAAAGTTGACTATACAGTTAGACCCTGATAAATTATTTCATAAACCAAAAAGAGCACATTAGCCACTGATTACAAATCGTGTAGTATGTCTTATCTGACCGTTTGACCTTTAATAGACAGTTTTTTTCCAGCCTTTGCCATTATTGTAATATTAAGCATCACTATGTGAAACCAAATGTAGCACTCTTCGTGTGTTCTTATAAGTGACCATAGTGACAGAGCGATATTGTAAAAATGGTATTGCCAACCCATCACCCATGAAAACACTGGTTAGGTGGCTGCAGCTACGCCACTGCAACGACCATTTTCATCATGAACCGACCTTTCAGTGCAATAATCACTTAAGAGTTCAAACATCGTAAATTATTCGGCTAATGCTGATTGTGATCTGAAAGCCAATCGGCTGGTTATTTGGCACAAACCCCTGTGATGTGATGTACACTAATAAATGGTTATCTGAACGTTAGCTGTGGCCACTGATTATTCCCGAACTCTACTTACTTAACCGCGGTTGGGAAATATAATCCCGGCTGACAGCGAGAGCGTGTTCACGGGCAGCTGCCTGTGGTGGTTTCGGTCCGCTGACAACGGAGGAAAGTTCATTCATCGCACCGCCAACCATTCCTCGGAGAGCCTTCATCGCCATGTTGGCTCCACTGCCAGGTCGTGACAGGCTTCTGCGCATGCGCGGGACGCGCTGCGTCTGTGCACACGCTGTGTTTACTGGACCGAGAGCTGGCCAGGGTGCTGATGTTCAGTTATCTTATACAGGCGATCAATATTGGTGCACGTCTGTGAAGATTCTCAGTCATCCAGGTGAATTTGTCTGAAAGTTGAGTCATGGCAACTGAAAGTGCACCTAAATTAAATTTATTTATTCTGTGATTTGTTCTACACTTTCATTACGTGTAACTTTGGGCTGATAGCTCGTATTAATCGCTCACATTAATGTGATATTACACAATTACTCGAAACAGGATTCACAATTCAGAAAGAGTGATTCTACTTCTGAACAGTATTTATACAGTCAGCGCTTGGTTGGTGCATTACATTTTTCACAATATTCCATTCTTTAATCCTACTAAATAGTGCCCACTATTTAATATGCAGAATACTATCCTTCTGAAATAAAACATAACCAATGTTGCAACAAAAACAAAAGAGAAAGCTTGCAGTTTAAATATTTATTTGAAATGTGAAGGTGTAAAGCTAATTCCTCTTAGAAGCCACACTTGTCCTAATGATATAAGGACAAAAGGCTGAAAAACCTATTGAAAGAAATGCCTTAAAACACAGTAATATAGCACAGAGAAGAGTAGGGTTTAAAAAAATAAATACATGAGTATACAAGGAATCAGATGAATACTTCTTCAGGCTTGATTTACAGACCCAGCTGCAGCAATTACTGTGTACCTGCACATATTAAACCATTTTAATCATAGTTTCAGTAGAGCATCTACACTGTTACTTCTACACAAGAAGTAACAGAACCAAACATGTACTGGTCAACTTGTGTAAGATTGAAAGGGAGAAAAAGAAAGACATATAAGGAACGAGATTCTCAGGCAAAGCATATTCTTGAATATCTGGATAAAAATAAATAAAGAAAAGGAATGAAAATGAATAGAAGAACTGTGATGGTGCCTCTGTCTTTTGATTACTTGACTCCAAAACCACATACTATGTGGCATTCCTTCATGTTCAGTCCATTCATACATGAAGAAATCAGGCATGCTGATGCCTGAGGCTGAGGAAGGCACGGTCAGTGTATGCCGGATGGAGTTATCGCAAGTCCAGCACAGTCACTGCTGTCTTTGTAATGGTGACATGTCTGCTTTCCTGAAAGCACAAAAAGCGTGTCTTTCACACACACTTTACAACTGTACAAGTCAAGACAAAAATGCAAAACATATGCAATACTTTCAATACTTGCAATATCGAGGTCTATAGCAGTCGCTAACGCATTTCACTGAATATCATACAGTGTATGACTGTGTATGTAACAAATACAATTGAATGTGAATTTGATATGCTACAGCTGAACCCACTTAAAAGATATGCTAATCTGAATAAAGATATATTGCTTTTGTTTGATAAAAATAACAAAATTCCTTTAAAATTAGTGCAAGAGTGTCTTGCTATTAAATGGAAAACAACTGAATTTGTTGTTAATCCTTATGACACTGGAATCAACTACTATTACATTTCTATTTTCTATTATTCTAATACATATAACTACAATGTCATTTAATCTTAAAGATGTATCTTGAAGACAACACACACTGTTCCATCTATGTATAAAGTATGTGTTAATATCTCTTTATTTAGCAGTGTTGTTTAAATAGAGCATGGGAAATATTCCTGAAGTGTGTCTTCATTATTTTACAGAAACAGATACAAACAAGAAAGCTTTGATTTCTAGTTCTCTTTATCATGTAGAAGAGAGACTGATGACACACTCAGCCCTTCTTGTTGGTGTGTAACCCCATCTTGCAGCCAGAAGACAAATGTTAATATCAATCAAAGAAATCAAACCAGAAAGAAAATACACATGTAGAAACATAGAAATGGTTACTGGTAGAGCATAAGATTCATACGTTACTCACAGAAAAAAGGGGAGGCTCTTTAGTATGTGGATGGAAACCTTTTTCTTTACAGGAAGAAATCTCAGTCATCCCATGATCAGTAAGTCTGAAGTATCCAGTCCTGAAAAAGATTCACATAAAATTCACATTAAAAAAAGTATCTGAAAGAATTTACAACATTCTGTTGTCTTTTATTATACTCACTCATTGAACTTAGGAGAACAGACAATGGCAATGGACTCTGGTAGCATCATTTGATAAGAACAATGGGTGTGCAGGTCCACACTGGAAAGAAACGCTGTTTGTGTAGGATGCGTCTAGGTGGTGAGGATGCAAACAAAAATCAATCAAATCTATACACATCCCTTCAAAAGACATAAACCCACAGATATTGTATATGGTGTGAGGATCTTACATGGATCCACCCGAGCGTAATGAGATCATACTGATCCTGAATCATGAACAGCTCCTCTTCATTCTCAGTGTCACAGTAGTCAGGACCACCGCACTGCTTGGGCACGATCACATGAGTTACCGTGAATGCATTCTTGGTCTGTGAACAAGGTACAGATTGATTCCTTTGCAGAATACTTTTTCACTGTGAAAACCACGTGGGAACCAATTCAACACTGTCTCGCACAGAGCTCACCAGTTTGCCGCAGAGTATACCACAGGTCTCCACTGCCCGGGCTGTGTTGGCATCTGCAAGCTTTAAAAAGTTATGGCACACCTCAGCAGGCACTGCAAGCTGCCGCAAGCCACCTAGCATGAAACCTGAAAAAGGTGGGTGGGAGGAAAGAGACATTTCTTCACTCCATGCAGTACAATCAGATATTCCTTTACCTAACACAGATGATCTGCCGATGATTTTTCTTACTGTCTGCCGATCTCAGTGGCACTCCGGGTTTCAGCGAGCGATCAAAAGTGGGAGGGCCAACTGGTGACATTGCATTGTTTTGGGGGGTGCTACCAGGGCTCAGCGGGGGAGCTATGGGCGCCTCTGGAGGTCCTGGCACATCAGCAAACAGGATACGAGGGGGTGCAGTCGGAGCAGAGGGAATGCTAAACTCTTGAACAATGCGCTGCCGCTCCTTCTCCAGCTCCTGTCGTCTAATCATCTCTTCAAACGCCAAAAACTGCTCCTGTTCCTGCTGACGCTGCTTGAGAGAAGCCAGCCGCTGCTGCTCAGCCTTCAGCTCCCTCTGCCTAGCCAGCTCCTGCTCCTGAGCCTCCTCTTCTGCTCTCTGTCAGGATGGTGGGGAAAGATAAAGTATGTCAGTGGTTACATCATCATGAATGAAAACATTAAATTGTACAAATAAACGTGTGTAAATAAGGCTCGGACCAGTATGGCTATCAGAAATCTACATAATCTGTTTATAATATGATTGACCAACCTTTCTTATAAGATATTCTGCATATTCTTTGTCATACTGCTTTAATAGTAGTTTCTTCAGTTCTTCAGCCTTGGGAAAAGCTACTTCTCTTAGATTCTGTGAAAAGGAAAGGCGTGATTAAGAAACGTATCTAGTCCTCTGACAGGAGTGCTGATGTCTACAGTCCTCTCTTATCACACTGACGTATCGCTGCAAAAGTAATCCTTTCTTTAAATTAATTCTTTACCTTCATAGTGTCCTTCTTCTCTGGTATGTTTGCTGTTTTATAATCCCGATGCTTCGGAAGTTTTTCAATGAAAAGTCTGGATTGAAGGAACAGTGTGTTAAAGCATGTACAGTATTTTAAATCCATGAAAATGCTAGAAAAAAACCCACCAAGTCATAAAGAATAAAGAGCAGTCACTTACGTTATATACTTATTGTAGAGAATGAAGGCATGCTCTGTGTTCCCTTCATTGGCATACACACTGGCCATCCGGATCATCTCCATGCCAGACCGGAAGTAACGGCGAGGCGGCACATCCTCATTCACCTCCACTGAGCTCCCCATCCTGGTGAGCACCCGGACCCGATCATCTGGAGACATGGTGTGGTCTGCCATGGTTGTTGTCTGTAATGCAGCATAAAAACAAAAATAATACTCATTTTTGATCAACAAATGAAACTATATAGTGTAGACAGTTGGCAAAGCACATATTTTAACAAGCTTATCCAAACAGAAGAGACTCTGTACATATCAAACTTCCCCTACGAACTGGTTTACATAACTCAGATTCATTTGCGGGATGATAGCGAGCAGGAGATGTAAGGAGTTGTAACACTATAATTGAAGAAACAAACAAAATAAGCTAAAGAAAACGGTAGGAGAGCCCACTATATAAAAACATTCAAGTAATTATGTGTAGTAGCATTCTAACTACTTTCCTAACTTATATGGCATTCACGAGTAAACACTACACTTAATGAATTTACATTTGGTTTAAACCACTGTAGTTTAAAGACCGTAAAAAAATGTCCTTCGACCCCAGTTCACTAAGTGGTAGCTTACCTGCTAGCTAGCAGGCTACTGCGTCTGTATGCTAGTCTATTGGCTATCAACTGAACTTTTATCTCCTATAACGCCAGATTCCAATTACCAGTACATATCCTGTTTAAGTGTTCCCTCCGTGATGTGTTGTTGCTGGATAGTGGGTTTATCCGCAGCACGTATCTTCATGATTTAATGTGTTGACAATTTACTCTTGCTATAGGCAGCCATATTGCTGGTGCAGCCCTTTGTTGCCAGATCATCCTACTTTTCTACTTCTTTGACTTCGAAACTGTAAGGTATTTTAACTAAAGCCCTAAATACCTTACATTTTTACTTTAGAATTTACTTTGTATTTCATTTCAAGTTTGTCGCTCACAGCATTAAAGCTGTTTTCCTGTGATAGCTAAACATTTATCTGCAAAACTCCCCACGCTGGACAAGTGACTGGACAAAACGGATGCTTTCACGGAAACATTTATATTTAGGGCATTTATCAGACGACTTATTCAGAGCGACTTACATTCAGTAGTCACAGCTACAGCCCCCCTGGAGACACTCAGGGTAAAGTGACTTGCTCAGGGAACACGACTCACTGCTCATAGTGGATCACGGGATAATTACAGAAATTATATATGATTAGGAGAAAACAAATAACACGTATGTTGATTGTGTCATAAAGATCCATCAATCACGAGAAATCTGAAATTAATAATGGCATCTTTCTTGAGATGTCTGGCAACAAAGATGCGGCCGTGACGTGGGCGGCAGCTGAGAGTGAGATCACGGTCAGGCGGTCAATCTTACACAAGATTCCAACAACAAACATCGAGCTCTATTTGACATAAAACATTGAACAGTGACTAAGTATCAATCAATAAACAAATGAAAGGCTGTGGATTTCAGAAGACACCCTTCACCACATCAGACAGCCCAGCGTCTTCTGAAGTCTTCTGAAGTGAATCACTTGTGATACACAGCAGCACAGCACATGGTGCACACAGTGAAAATTGTCCTCTGCATTTAAACCATCACCCTTAGTGAGCAGTGAGCAGCCATGACAGGCACCCAGGGAGCAGTGTGTGGGGACGGTGCTTTGCTCAGTGACACCTCAGTGGCACCTTGGCGGGTCAGGATTCTAACTGGTAACCTTCTGATTATGGGGCTTCCTTAACCGCTAGGCCACCTCTGCTTCTTCTGTGGAGTTTGTCAAGTTCCTGCGTTCCACCATCTCCCATTACCTGAATTAGGAGACCAATATCTGCTACATCACCAAAAAGACTCAGAAGAAGATGTAATTCCTGAGGCAACCGAAGAATTCCAGTCTTCCAGGACATGTCCCTCTCAAGATCCAGGAAAAGGGCAGGGAAGATAATCACGAATCCCTCACATCCATTTTTGATCTGCTGCCCTACACTCTAAAAAGTCATTAATGGGACCTTTTGTCATTACTATTATATAAAATGAAAAATCAAGTCAATAAATACTGTTAGACTTTTTACTTTCAATTTATATTTTATTGAGCTCAGGTGACACAAAAATTATGCCTTTTGATTCAATATATAATCGTGACTTTTCTGAGTTTAAAATGATATGTTAAGCAAAAATAATTCAATTTTAAGTTCTGTCGATGTATAATACAACTTGGAAACAGTTGTATAAACAGCCCACATTTTCCTTCTTCTGCTGAATTTACATTTACATTTACAGCATTTATCAGACGCCCTTATCCAGAGTGACTTACAATCAGTAGTTACAGGGACAGTCCCCCCTGGAGCAATTTAGGGTTAAGTGTCTTGCTCAGGGACACAATGGTAGTAAGTGGGATTCGAACCCGGGTCTTCTGGTTCATAGGCGAGTGTGAACCGGCCTAGCGGACCTGAAGCGGCTGAAGCGGACCTGTCTAACAGCACGTGTTCAAGGCTCATCCAGCGTCATGGTCATGTTGTGAATAAAATATGAAGGATATGAATAAAAGAAGTAAATGCATGATAACATATATACATTTTTCCAACAAATGTGTAAGTAAGTAATTGTATGCTTGATATTTATGGAACATTTGCTTCACATAGAAATCGCAAGCATACTCCCCACTCATTAGATGAGTTTAAAGATGACGTTTTAAAAAGGAATGAAAACCCTTCTCAAACAGATCAGTGCAGTGATTTAGTTAATCAGGAAGGTGAACAGTCTGACATTGATGAGTTTAGAGATGATGATGTAAAAGTACAGCCAAAGTTGATTGAAAGAAGATTTCATGTTCCAACTGATGCATTGATGAGCTTGTAGAGGAGTTGCATTTTATTTCTCATTCAGCCTCTGCTCCCATCATGAAATACATTTTACAGTCTTGCTTGAAGAGACACAACTGTGAAATTGATTAAGCCATTGTGTCTGAAATGGTGAATGACATCTGTGGTGCTAACCCTATTAGCTCTGCCCTCCGTGATGGTGGTTCTCTTTCCTCTGCCTTCAAAAGAAGAAAGTATTTTAATGAACACTTTTCTGTCGTGGAACCGATTGAGTATATTCTTAGTGGCGAGAGCAGCTTCAAGTATGTCCCCATTACTCGACGCTTGTGGCAGGGCATTCAGGCCATTACAGACTATAAACCCAGCAACTCAGCCCCCACATCCACAAATATCCTCTTTCTGAATGAGCTTAACGACTTTTATGCTCGCTTTGAAAGAGACAACAAGCAACCTGCTGTCAAGATCCCCTCATCTACCGAGCACTCGCCCATCATACTCACCTCCTCAGACGTTTGCACTGCACTGAGTCGGATCAACGCGCGCAGGGCTGCCGGACCAGACGGCAATCTCTTGTTTTGATTTACTTTCATGTGTTCAAGTCAAAGAATGGTGATCCATGTACTGGATTTTACTACAGTTTATAACACTGTTCCTCATATGTTTCTGATTGCATGTTGTTTTGTGTCTCAGGAAAATGTAGCCTACAAATCTTGCTGTTTGAAAGTGTAACAATTGTCCTACTGTTTTTACTGTCAATAAATGGGTCTAACTCATTTGAATAATACTGTTTGAATTTCTATTCTTTTTGAGCACCAGGAAAGAGTCCCTTAGCTGCTGTCCAGGTGCTTGGTTTTGACATTGCCCTCATGTCTCTAAATACTCCTTGCAACCTTTCAGAAGGTATTTTGCATCTCCTTGCTGTCAGCTGATTTCACTCGGCCACCTTCAAACCACCAAACAAACAAACTCATCTTCCTCAGATTGTGTTATAATCATTTAACTGCTTCTTGCTTCACAAAGACAGCAAGGTTCTGTAGCTACACTTCATTTCTGGGGGATCCTTTTTCTGAAGGTCATGACACAAGAGAAGACACAGCACATGGTAGCTTAACTTCATTTGGAAAAAAGTCTGATTATCAAGTATCCAACTGTCTTAGAACCTTGACTTCTTTGTGGGAGGACAAAGGGAGGAACCTTGACTTCTTCGTGGGAGGAGCCCGACCCACAAGGTACTCAAGGTTATATTACAACCAAACGACCAAGGTTGTAGTTTTGAGAGACTTAGCCTTCTGGGAAACAGGAAAATGCACTTATTATAGGAATCTCTTGCAGGGATCATATAGGGATCATACTAATTATTAAGTTCATGTTATTTAGTAATTTGTTTCATTGTGACCAAAAAGCTACTTCACCATACCAAAAATATCATGTTAGATCAACTTAAATACTTGCATGTATGTTGATAAATATTAAATTCATTTTAATTAGAAATGTATTTTATTATGACCAAAAAGCTACTTCACCATACCTAAAATATGATGTTGGATCAACTTAAATACTTGCATTCTTGTTGACAATTATTAAGTTAATGTAACTTAGAAATGTGTTTTTTGTGGCAAAAAAGCTACTTCCCCATAGTCAAAAATATTGCTTTGAATTAATGTAATTCTGCAAGGAGTTGGCAATAAATGCAATGCTGATTCTATTCAAGAAGCAAAAAGTTATTCTGAACAAATAAATTAAGATTCTTCTTCCATGCATCAAGGGGGCTTGATATAATTGAAAGACACTACTCACAATAAGTTAGAGATATTGTGATTTACATGAGTGCTTTTCCTATTTGCACTGAATTTTAATGAAATAAGTAAAGGTTCCCTTTGAAATTACTAATAATGTATGAGAAGAAACACCATTTCCATTAGTTTAATATTTGTGTGATGTTGTGTGTTCATGACTGTTTGAATGATGAACTTGGAACTACTTACTGACAATATCAGCTTTTTATACCCACAGAATATTGAAATTGATGCCACGACTTCGGGTTTGGCTTGAAAGAGGATGGCAGCATAGGAGAACGTGCTCCCGACCTTTGAGATGAAAACAGTGCACAGTAACTCGAATTCGCAAAAAGTAAAAATAAGAAGGGGACTCAAAGATGCCAAGAATCAAAAGCAAGAAGAAATCTACACAGAGTGAGTTACACGAGAGAGACCTCGCCCGCTAGCGGCGCTATGGAGGACAACGACGTGCTAATAGATTGTCACGTCTTCGGGCTTACGGGGGAAGGAAGCGCAGAGGTCTGACATGCTGGGAAGGGTTTTATTATTATTAAATAAACAAACAAATACAAATAAACAATGGCGCGGTGGCCAAAGCGGGAAATAAAAGGGAAACGAACGTAAACAAACCCGTAGGCGTGTGGCGATTGCCAGAACTGAAATTACGAACACCTACACGGTTACAATGCCAAGTTCACGAAAATGCCGGAGATCTAGAAGGGGCGGAAACATCCGGCATTTATGGGGCGTCAGGATTGGAGTCAGGTGTGGAGCCCAGCTGCAGGCAATCCTGACAGTGCCCCCCCTCCAAGGGCTACGTCCTTGGAGCCCCAACAGTACCATCAGTGGAGGCGGCGGGGCGGACGGCGGCAACCACAGGGCTCCTGCCCTGCTGTATAGGGTGGTAGTAGCCCAGTGGGTAACACACTCGCCTATGAACCAGAAGACCCGGGTTTGAATCCCACTTACTACCATTGTGTCCCTGAGCAAGACACTTAACCCTAAGTTGCTCCAGGGAGACTGTCCCTGTAACTACTGATTGTAAGTCGCTCTGGATAAGGGCGTCTGATTAATGCTGTAAATGTAAATGTAAATGTATCCTCCCCTTGGAGGACCTGGCTCCCCGGCGTGGTCAGGCGTGGCGGCCCCGGTCCCTCGGCCTGGCTCCCCGGCGTGGTCAGGCGTGGCGGCCCCGGTCCCTCGGCCTGGCTCCCCGGTGTGGTCAGGCGTGGTGGCCCCGGACCCTCGGCCTGGCTCCCTGGTGTGGTCCCGCTTGGCGGCCCCGGACCCTCGGCCTGGCTCCCCGGCGTGGTCCCGCATGGCGGCCCCGGACCCTCGGCCTGGCTCCCCGGCGTGGTCCCGCATGGCGGCCCCGGACCCTCGTACCTGCACACAATAATCAGGGCCGATCCATCTGTGCCCTGTCTCCACACGTCCCCTCTGACACGTCTTGTGTCACCCCCTGCACCGCGCAGGGAGATTGTCCCAGAGCCTCCGGCAACTGTTCCAGGCACCCCAGGCTGGTGCCTTCTGGGACTATGCAGCCCCTCTCGCTGCACGGCCCTGGTGCCAAGGGGGGGGGCATTGCCAGACCATCTGGCTAGCCCCTTCTGCGTCCGTTGGGACAAGCAGGCCCTCTTCCTGCCTGTCCCAGCTGGGTCCTCATGCCTACCCGGGGGCTCTATGGCGCTCCACCCCTCTGGAGGCGGACACAGACCCATGCCTGGCCCACCCTCCTCACCGGCTACCGGAGGACCCAGCTCAATCGCTTCCCCACCTACCCTCCCCTCAGGAGGAGTCCCCAACCCGAACTGCACCCCCCCAAAAAATTCTTTGGGGGAGCACCCCCCCGGCTGGACTTAGGGGTACCTTGGGGTTTGTCCACCTCGCCTTGGACCAGCACATTCGGGTCAGGAATCTCCTCCCTGGGGTTCGGCTCCGCGGCTGGGTCACCATCTGGTGGACACAAAGAGGGGAAGTGGGGGCGACATACGGACACATAAACCACGCACACACACACAGACAGAGACAGACAGAAGAGAGGGTCGTCTGGCTCCCTCTCTGGGCTCTCCGGGACCTCCTCAGGGGGCACAGCCAGGATCTCGGGAGGTGCGACCTTCTCGTCGCCCGCCAATGCTTGGTCTTCTTGCCCCGGATCCTGACTGGCGCTGGCTGTGGTGGAGGGGCAGAGTTCGATTCCTGGCTCAGGCTCTGGCCGATCAAACTCCGCCCTCAGTCTCTGCTGGAAGTCCCGAAAACTCCTGTCGGTCTCTCCCTGCTGCCAGAGGGCTGCGCTCCAGCCCCATGCTGATCCAGTCAGACACGTGAGGATGGTGGTGATCCCATCCGTGTCTGCTGCCCCACTGAAGGGTCCTGGGACCATTGGGCTGTCCCACACGGGGCTGGGCACGTCGCTGGAGATGGTGGGGGGCGTGTGGCGTGGGGGGTGGTGGCATGCGGGCGCGCTGGTGATGCGCTGCCGTTCAGCTGGGGAACGTCCGAGCAGAGGGAAAGTACTGACGGTACTGAATCTGCAGAGGTGAAATCTGTGTTAAAAGAGAAGAAAATCCGGTTCCAAACTCCATTCCCAGCAAAGATGAGAGTATTCTATCCGGAGGGGCTGGTGTTATAAGGCTCGGTGAAAAGGGGATTCCCGGTAACGGTCATTAGACGGCCGGAGACTGTTATGGAACAAGTCCGATGCCTAACGTGGCGCACAACAAGAAAGACCAGGGGTCAGATGGATCGGACCCAGGGTTATAAGGAGAAACTCCAAGCATTCAGACGAAAGGAACAAGAGTAACAACAGGACGTGAAAACTGACATATTGAGAGGTGAAGTGTTTTTTTTCCCACCTTTTTTCTCTTCTTCTTTTGCTCTCCTTTTTTTTTTTAAGATGTCCCTGAAGAGATAGTTAAGGTGAGATGCATAAGGGGTTTCTTTGTTTTAAAAAATTTGGAACTCATTAAAATGGTTGGGTGTTCTATCTGTGAAAAGAATGGATAGCGGCCGGACAGCGCATGAAGGCCCTCTCGCACCTACAGGTCCCCCTTTCACCGGGGCTTACTCAGGGTCTTTTTGATGACCCCAGAGTTGGAAGTCAACATGTTTTTTGTATTCTGTATTTGAATACAAAAGACAATTCACTGTTCTTTTTGCAGCTGTTGTTCTATACAGCTCTAATGTTTATATAATGGTTGGTTATGTATGTTCAGGGAGTGTATGGATTGCGCTATTTCAAAAACACCCAGACAACTACATTATGGCTAATGGCAAGATAAAAATTACTTCATATATTGTAAACGGCTTGTTAAATCCTATAAAACGTAATAAGATATTAACTAAAATGAAAAAAGAACAAGCACAAATAGTATTTTTACAAGAAACCCACCTGAATTTTAAGGAACATGAGAAATTGAAAAGAATGGGTTTTACAAGCGTGTTTTCTTTTTCTTAAAAAGGTGTCCAAAGGAGAGGAGTTGCTATCCTTATATCAAGCAAATTACACTTTGAGTAAGTGACAGGGAGGGACGATTTATTTTAGTAAGGAAACATCTAGGATAACCTAATAACGCTACTATATATATGCACCACCCGGAAGTGGTATCGACATTTTTTTAAGAAAGTTGTTAATATGATGGTATCAGAGACAGTAGGCACTCTAATCTGTGGGGTGATTTAAATGTACATCTACAGCCAAAACTTGATATTTCTTCTGGGAAAGCCCAAGAAAATTAGCACAATATTTGAGGAGGTTGGGTTAATTGATATATGGAGAGATTTGCATCCCAATCAAAGAGATTATACCCATTACTCCTCACCCCACTCACTTTATACAAGAATAGATTATTTTCTAATGTTTGGAAAGGACAAAGATAAAATAAACACATGTGAAATTGGGACAATAGATTTGAGCGACCATGCACCAGTTAATTTATCTTTATATCTAAACTTACAACCAACAATGAATAACTGGAAATTAAATTCAAGCCTGTTCAATGATCCTCACTTTAAAAAACAGATAAAAAGAGAAATGCACTTCTATTTGGACATGAATGACAAAGGGGATGTATCCCCTCCCATTCTGTGGGATGCGCTAAAGGCGGTCCTGAGAGGGAAAATCATAGCAATATCCTCTATAAAAAAAGATGAGAAATGAGAATTTGGGAGAACTACAAAATAAAAAAAGTAAAAGAATTAGAGAAAAAACATAAAGAGCGAACAGCACAGCCTCTATTGGAGGAAATCATGAAAACAAGAAACAAAATTTATAATTTGACAATGTATGAAATCAAGAAAGTGGTATAAGGAGTGGAATAAAGAGTTGAAAGAAGAGCTAATACCAGTAATTCTCCCTACTAAAGAAAGCACAAACACCACCCAGTTGGAAAGAAGCAAGAATATCTGCTATTTCAAAAAAAGATCAAGATAAATTAGAATGTGGATCATAAAGATCTATATCGGTTCTCAATATAGATTATAGGCTATTTACATCTATTGTGGCTAGATGCTTAGAGAGATTTTTTTACCTAATTTGATAGATAATGACCAAACAGGCTTTATTCGAGAGCGTCAAACGCAAGATAACATACAACGGACACTACAAATTATCAACCACATCCAAAAGGATAAAATAGCAGCTATGGTAATTAGCATCGATGCAGAAAAGGCGTTTAATTGGAGTTTTACTCCCTCCAGATAATACACGACACCGCGGTTCATCAGTCACAGATGGATTTATTCCTTCGTTAAACTTCTCCGCCAATCCACCATAAAATCCACCATAAATCCACCGTCAAACTGTCATTACATAAATGTACAGAATGATCAATGTAAATATAACAAATAAACATTTAAACTAAAATTGACAAATGCACAATAAAACAGAAACACAGTTAAACGTACCTCGCTGGCTGCACGTAACCGTGAGGGAATAAATTTGCTTTAGAACAAAACTTAACACGAAACACTTCCAACTTTTTCTTTCTCTTCTTCACAGCTTACTTTCACCTTTAACAACTTATTTATGCCTTCTTTAATTTACGGCATCTTCTAGCTTCTTAACCCTTTTGCGTCACTTAAATGTGACTGTGTGCAACACGGAATATAACTTGGTTCCTACCCATAAACGAAACAATGTTTATAAAATGAAGAAAATAAGTAAACACAATAAATTAAACAACTTGACATAATTTACATTTATGGCAGTTAAACTCCCACCAAATCTCAATTTGAGATTTCCTTGCTCAGTTGAACCATGAAGCTATGAACATTTACTACAGTTCAACACATGCTTATTCTGCTTCAACCAGTAGAACTATTTTTTGCACTGGCCTATCAAGATAAACTAGCTTAGATGTGCGTTTTCCCTGTTTGTCTAAGGTTGAGTCGCTAATCAACAGCTTTACCTTTCTGACCCTTCCATCAGAGCTGGGATACACCTCCGTGACTCTTGCTAGTCTCCAGTGATTTCGTGGAGCACTGTCCTCTTGAAGTATGACAATGTCATTAACTTTGGTATTTCTGTTATCCCTTTGCCATATCTGTCTTTGCTGAAGATTAAGAAGATACTCCCTTTTCCACCTTGTCCAAAACTCATTTGCTAAGAACTGCACCTGACGCCATCTCTTACGCAGGTATAGATCTTGACTCACAAACTGACCAGGGGGTGGCAATATTATGTTAGACTTCATCAGGAGAATGTGATTTGGTGTGAGTGGTTCAAGACTTGTTGGATCGTTTAAGTGTTCTATTGTCAGAGGTCTGCTATTTACAATAGCCATCACTTCATATAGAAAGGTTCTAAGTGAAGCACTGTCAAGTCTTCTAGCAGACTGATCAAGGATTGCGGTTAGAACACTTCTGATTGTCCTTATTTGTCTCTCCCATATTCCTCCCATATGGCTTGATGATGGGGGATTCATTACAAATTCGCAACCATATTCCTTCAACTGGTTTTGATCCAAGTTCTTCATTGCGTCCATGAACTCTCCTTTTGCACCCACAAAGTTGGTACCTTGATCACATCTCAACTGTCTTACATTCCCACGTATTGCAATGAATGCACGCAATGCATTGATGAAAGCATCTGAACTAAGGTCATCAAGCATTTCGATATGTATGGCTCTGCAACACATACAAGTGAAAAGAAGACCATACTTCTTCAGTTCCTTTCTTGCATCCTTCACATAGAATGGTCCAAAGCAATCTATGCCACAATATGTGAATGGAGGGGTCATTTCCATTCTGTCCTTTGGCAAATCTGCCATCTTTGGATCTTGTGTGCTCCTTCTATACTTCCTGCATGTGATGCACTTATAAATGTGAGAGGCAACTGCACTGCTGCATCCAATAACCCATATCCCATTGGATCGCAATTCATTTACAGTCATACCTCTTCCTTGATGCTGTAATTTCTCATGATGATGCTTGATCAGTAAAGAAGACACGTGACTTGTTTTTGGCAGAATGGCAGGATGTTTAACGTGTGGATGAAGACCAGATCTTGTCAAGCGTCCACCTACTCTCAGCACACCCTGCTCATCCACAAATGGACTTAATTTGTGTAGCTTGTTTGCTTTGTCTTTAGATTTTATGTCCTTGCATTGTTGTAAATCTTTGATTTCACTGCTGAATGCTTCTCTTTGAACCAATCTGATTATGAAAAGTTCTGCTTCTCGTCTTTCTTCAACACTTGTACTTCCATTTAGTTGAGGATTAAGACCTTTGACTTGCTTAGCACGACATTTAAGACAAGCAATAGCCTTAACAGCTCTTCTCCAGTCAGAAAACTTAGTCAGACGGTCCAACAATGTTCTATATACATTTGCGCTGGTGTTGAGCACCTGAGCCTTTCGAAGCTCTGGATCATTATCACTAACCTCTTTCACCTTAGCATCACTTGTGGGTAGCTCCTTTTCCCATAGAAAATCTGGTCCAGTAAACCAATTTGAAGCAACAAGCTGATCTACTGATAGACCTCTCGAAGCATGATCCGCTGGATTGTCTTCGGACTGCACATGATGCCATTGCTTGGCATCTGTGGTGGACTTGATCTTTTGGATTCTATTTGCCACGAAAACATGAAAACGTCTGGCATCATTATTAATATATCCAAGAACAACTTTCGAATCAGTCCAATAATATTCTTGAAGGTTGTCTATTTCAAGCTCACATTTTAACACAGCACCTATCCTAGCAGCGATCACTGCTGCAGATAGCTCAAGCCGCGGAACTGTTGTAACCTTAGTAGGGGCAACACGCGCTTTCCCCATGACAAGTGAGCAATGAACATTGCCATTGGTGTTGACTGTTCTCAGATAAGTACACTCCCCATAACCTGTGATGCTAGCATCTGAGAAATGATGCAACTCATACTGCTTGACATCTGTGAAGTTTGCTGGTATGTAGCACCTCTTGATCTTTACTTGAGACAAGTTTTGGAGATCTTGTAGCCATGATTGCCACTGTGATCTGAGCTCTTCTGAAAGTGGATCATCCCAACTAGCTTTCTCTCGACACAGTTGTTGCAAAATTAACTTTCCACGTAGGACAAATGGTGCTACGAAACCCAAAGGATCGTAGATGGAAGCTACTGTGGATAGCACTCCTCTTCTCGTCATTGGGTGTTTCTTGACAGTAACTCTGAACTGAAAGTCATCAGAGGATACACACCATTGCACCCCAAGTGCTCTTTCCAAGAGTGGCTCCCTTAAATCTATGTCCAGTTCTTTCACACTGTCAGCACACTCTTCCTGTGGTATTGAACCCAATACCTTCTTGCTGTTGGAAATGAACTTATGCAGTCTAAGCTTGCCTGCACTGCAGAGCTCTCTTGCTTCCTTGATCAGCTTGATTGCCTCAGCATCAGACTTTACACTCACCAGTCCATCGTCAACATAAAAATTTCTTTGGATGAATTTAACAGTGCTTTGGTTAAATTGATCCTGACCTTCTGTGGCTAGATGTTTAAGTCCAAAATTGGCGCAGCCTGGTGAGGAAGCTGCTCCAAATAAATGGACTTTCATCCGAAAAACTGATGGCGTAGACTCCAGATCACCATTCTCCCACCATAAGAACCTCAAGTAATCTTGGTCTTCAGGCTTTACATGGAATTGATGAAACATTCGTTCCACATCACACATAATAGCGACTGGACCCTTTCGAAATCTACAAAGAACTCCCACCAAAGTGTTTGTGAGCTCTGGCCCTGTAAGAAGGTGGTCATTCAATGATATGTCTTGAAATCTTGCAGAGCAATCAAAGACCACTCGTATTTTCTCTGGCTTTTGAGGGTGGTATACGCCATGGTGGGGAATATACCAGGCTGGTTGTTTATCAAGCTCTTCTTCTGGGACCCTTTCTGCTTCACCACGACTAATAATGTCTTTCATGAAATTCATGTAGTCTGACCGATATTTCTGGTCTCTCTTGAGCTTCCTTTCCAAGCACATGAGACGTTGAACAGCACATGGCTTGTTATTTGGTAGATCTGGTCTGTCTTGTTTAAAAGGCAGAGGCATTTCATAATGACCATCTTCTTTGTGTTTAATTTCATCTTTCATCTTAGTCAAAAAACGGAGATCTTCTTGAGAGAGATTTGCCTCTTCTCCAAGTCTTTCAATGAAGTCAGATTCCAGCACCTTAAGTACATCTTCTG
This sequence comes from Denticeps clupeoides, assembly GCF_900700375.1. Classification (NCBI taxonomy): domain Eukaryota; kingdom Metazoa; phylum Chordata; class Actinopteri; order Clupeiformes; family Denticipitidae; genus Denticeps; species Denticeps clupeoides. Next base: position 12,644,679 of record NC_041709.1, on the reverse strand, counting down.
GAGCAGTCATTTCTTTTATTCTTGTTTTGCAAACATAATGAACTTCACTCTTCAGCTTACCCGTTACTTTGGGTTCAGGGGTCACTTGCTTTACAATGATACGGTGACTTACTCCAATTGGATCACTGTAGTGTTCGCCTGGATCACTGTAGCTCACTATGCTCCAACCTAAGTCAGTTTTCTGTGCAAAGGGTTGGTTGTCCTTACCACATACAACTTCTCTAGGCATTAGTGCTTGTGGGCAGTTATACCCGATCAGAATACCGATTTCACATTCCTTCTGTGGGGCAATGTGTTCTGCAAGATGCTCCAAATGAGGCCATGCCCTTGCAGTCTCTGGAGTCGGAATGTGTGTACGATTTGCAGGTATGAATTCACGAGTGTAAACCGTTGGCACTGAGATCTTCTTAGGAGAAAATAACCCTCTTATTTGTAGGCCTTTGAGTCTCTTACATGGTACAATTGTCCCCTTGGACGACATTGTAGACAGTTTCAACTTAACTTGTTCTGCGCCAACATCTAGAACATCTGCTACTTCCTCAAGAATGAATGAAGAGTCACTTTGTGAATCTAACAGAGCATAGACGAGGACTTCTTTGTTTGAATCACTTGGCATGGACACATAAACAGGAACTATCGCTGAAGTCTGAGTGCTATTACCATCATGCACAACCCTATTGGATGTGGTTTCTTGAGTGGTGTCTTGTGGTTGTGGCAATTGTGGCTTTCTTTCCTTATTGTAACTTGCCTCATTATATTCTTGTTGTTTTGATCGATCCTCATGTAGGCATGTGGGGTGGCGTTTTGAGCAAGTGTCGCAGACCATCCGGTTGCTGCAATTCTTGGATTGATGGCCAGGACTCAAACAGCCAAAGCACAGTTTCTCACTCTGAATGAACTTGATTCGATCAGCAACTGGCTTTGTGGTTAGTCTGCGGCACTTGTGTAAGACATGTCCTGTTTTCTTACAAAACACACATGTGCTTATGTTCTTCTCAGTTGTGTTAGTTGTAAAGATTTTTGCACTTGCTGCTTGGTTCTTAGAGGTCACTACATTCTGAGGTTTAGACCTTGTCCTTTCCAGCTCCCCTTGCCGCAAGGCATAGTAAGATGTAACAGGGTTACAAGCAATACGATCCTCCATTGTCAAGAATGTTACAAAATACTTGAAATCTGGGAACCTTCCATGCTCCAGCTGGTACTGTGTGGCTTTCCGGTTCCATCTGTTGCTTAACCAGTCAGGCAACTTGGCTGTCAGTTTTTGATTTTCAGCGCCATCATCAAGAACATGCAAACTCTCATTATGAGCCATGGCACATTGGCAACTGCGTAAAAAGTCCACAAATTTCCTTAAGTCAGAACTCTCTCTTGACGCTATTTTTGGCCAGGCATGTAATTTGTCTCGACAGGCTTTGGCAATCATAAAAGGCTGGCCATATCGTTCATTGAGCAGTTCCCATGCAGCAGCATATGCAGTATCTGAACCGATCAGAAAATAACCTTCCAAGGCCTCTCTAGCTGCTCCTCCAACATATTTCTGAAGGAAGAATATCTTCTCTGAACTTGGAATGTTTTTCTTTTCAATTAGTGTTTGAAAGGATGACTTCCAATGATTAAACTTGAGTGGATCACCACTAAAAACTGTGGGCTCTGGAATGGGTAGCCTGTTTGCTGTTATAGCCTCAGCTAAGACTTTCAAAAGCTCTCCTGTGTCATCTTGAAGCATGCGTTTTGGTGCTGCATCCTTTGGTGGTTGTAAGTGCTGGTCCTCAGGATTCACCTGATTGACTGACTGTCTGACTTTATGTAGCACAAAGCTCTGTGGAGCAACCTCTTGGGCTGGATTGAGCTCACTTTCATCATACACTTGAAGCCTTGCTTTGGCTGCATTCAGCTTTTTCAGTTCCTCCAAACGCTCAAGTTCTCTCTTTAGGTTTTCTACAGTCCTTCTTCTTGCAGCATTCTCTTCTTGCTGTTTCTTTAAGAAAGCAGACTCATGTTTCTTTCTTTCTAGCCTACGTTCAGTTTCTTCTCTTTCTCTTTCAAGACGACGAGCTAATGCAGCTGCTTCTTGGTCTGCAACAATCAACTTCTCTTCAGCTTCAAGTTTTTGCAGTTTCTCTTGGTAGTCCTCTTGTTCAGCCATAATCTGCAATACAGCTTGTGTAGCTGCATACTCAGCAGCAGCTTCTTGTCTTTTTACTGAGGATGCATAAGAGCGAATGGAAAACGCTTTAGAACCAGTAGAGGCAGGAGGTGAAACACTGGAAGCTGAGGATGAGAATACAGAACTATGATCTGGCCAAGTCAACTCCTCCGCTGTTCCCTGCATTTCAGATTGAGCATTTTGTACTACAGTTTTAGTGATCGAGATGCAGTTATCCATCTTGCGACGCATGTCATGGTCTGGACGATCAATTCTTCGGTAATCATCATAAGCATTATTCAACTCAGATAATTCCCTTTGAATACTGATACTGTGTTCTTGTAGGATGTCACTAGGATCCTGTTTTAACACAGATCTTTTAGCTACCTTAATCAGAGCTTTCCATCGTTCGTATTTGCTGTCAAAGCGAAGCAATAGCCCCTTAATTTGCTCTTTCTGAAACTCCTTTCCTTTTTCTGTTAATATCCGGGCTCTTTCACTTCTACGAGGCTCTTTAGGCTGTGTTATTCCTTGCATAATACTTGATTCTTCTTCCAGGGCAGCTGCTGCACCCTGTGCTTCTTTACTTGTATGTGACATTCTAATTATTTAGACATATATATATATACAGGCAACAAAATTCGCAAATACTGAATAATGGGATTAACTAAATGAAATTACTGTCGTTCAAATTAGCCCATATACATCTGGAATATTACAGAGTAAATTACACTTTAACAGAGTTCTTATTATAACCTTTTCACACACTGAACTTGTAAAAGAATAACTGTTCAGTTGAACATGAATTTACACCAATTAAGTAAATGTACGTGAAACACCGTCGCAGTGACTTATAGACTTCTTCATGAAAACCTTATGAGCATATGTGTCCTTTACGTTAAACGCTGTCTTATCTGTGTTCCCGTCTCGACGAGCTGTCCGTTGTGCACAGGTCGGGCGAGTCTGGGCAGGAGCAGGAGACCGGAGACTCGGATGCGGCGGCGACGATCACAGTCGAGTTTGACTTTTACTCCCTCCAGATAATACACGACACCGCGGTTCATCAGTCACAGATGGATTTATTCCTTCGTTAAACTTCTCCGCCAATCCACCATAAAATCCACCATAAATCCACCGTCAAACTGTCATTACATAAATGTACAGAATGATCAATGTAAATATAACAAATAAACATTTAAACTAAAATTGACAAATGCACAATAAAACAGAAACACAGTTAAACGTACCTCGCTGGCTGCACGTAACCGTGAGGGAATAAATTTGCTTTAGAACAAAACTTAACACGAAACACTTCCAACTTTTTCTTTCTCTTCTTCACAGCTTACTTTCACCTTTAACAACTTATTTATGCCTTCTTTAATTTACGGCATCTTCTAGCTTCTTAACCCTTTTGCGTCACTTAAATGTGACTGTGTGCAACACGGAATATAACTTGGTTCCTACCCATAAACGAAACAATGTTTATAAAATGAAGAAAATAAGTAAACACAATAAATTAAACAACTTGACATAATTTACATTTATGGCAGTTAAATGGAGTTTTCTTTATCGAGTTTTACATAAATTTGGCCTACACGAGACCATAATTAAAACAATAAAAGCCATATAAAATAAGCCCAATGCTAGAATTAAGGTAAATGGCAGCGTATCTAATAGTATTACATTGGAAAGGGACACGAGGAGTGTTCACCACTCCTACTTGCATTGTATTTAGAACTGTTAACCCAAAGAAATAATAGGCATAAACATCCAGGATAAAGAGCACAAACTAAAAACCTCCCTGTTTAGAAAATATTTGGACTAAAAGAGCTCTTCGGTACAATTCCTGTAATGTATATGTAGAAAAAACAATTGGGTTCTGAGTTGTTTTGGCGAAGGGTAGCTACAGACTGGGTCCTAGTCAGCCAAACGAGGGATTTCAATGATGGATATTTAAAGCACTTATGTAATTCACTCTGGATAAGAGCATCTGCCAAATGCAGTAAATGTAAATCTAGGCTGCAAGCAGTTTTGTTAGCGTAAAAAAACCCCTTTTTCAGACATTTATTTAAATATTAATTTGCAGATTCACATTAAACTCTTCAATAATGCGGTTGATTGTTTGTTCGAATCCCGATCCGCCAAGGTGCCACTGAAGTGCCACTGAGCAAAGCACCGTCCCCACACACTGCTCCCCGGGCGCCTGTCATGGCTGCTCACTGCTCACTTAGGATGATGGGCTAAATGCAGAGGGCAAATTTCACTGTGTGCATCGTGTGCTGTGCTGCTGTGTATCACATGTGACAATCACTTCACTTTAATTTTTTTAATTAATTATTTATGCTTATGTGTGTCAACTAATTTTTTTTTTGCTTTTACTTTTCTAACTTGATGTAGTAATGATGGAACCAAGGAACCTGACCAAGAGCTTGTTCGAGGCAGTGCAACCTGGAGAGGGGGTGACCACACCCAAGCTGGTCGAGCAGCACCTCAGAGGCAGTGGAAAACCCATAGAGCAAGGTATGAAAATTCATGTGATTTACTTTTTGTAAAGGATTATATTGAATTCATGTAATCATAAAGGCTTATTTTAGGAATAATACCCTACTGTGCAAAAGTACAAACCAGTAAAATCAAAACGACTGTTTATCTAGGCTGCAAGCAATTTGATTAGTGTAACAAAAGCCCCTTTGTCAGACATCGATCAAAATTGATTTACCTAAACATTTTATAGCATAATTTGCTAATTTTCAGTAAACAATGATATTATATGTATAGAGAAAGAGACAAAAGATCTACACTGCTATGTTAACTTAATTGTATTCTGAGCAGTGATACAATATTCCTTCCCATCTGTAGACTTTTGTTTGTATATCATTTAATTTGTTTGGAGACACCCACCCAAGATATTGCAAAAGATCTGTCAGTATTAAGGCTATCCCAGCGTGTCGACGTCATCAATTACGTTGATGCAAAATATGCATACCAATGGGTCAGAACCAAAACAAAAAACGGTGGTGTTGGCGAGCAGAAGTAATTTGAGTGACTCCGAGTGTAAGAAACACGCTTGTCTTTCAAAGGGTTGGGACGTCTTGGTAACTTTAAAACCCACAGCTCTAGTAAAAAAAAAAAAGAAAAATACATTGTCAGCGTTCAGCACGTGCAATCTCAATATTTGTGAACCCTGCCCCTAACCCCACCTGCAACTAAGTAAGATTTCACAAGCAACACACTAGCCTAGTGTTTTTTATATGTGGCATGAAAGTAAAAATAATATCTGCAGTCTTATCTTCATTTAGAAAGAATTAGTGGCTTCCAGTGCTTTTTCTTTTGTGGAAACCGGATTAAAATGGCCCTGTTATATTGCAGCCATTTTCTAAAATCATTTAAGTTAATTTTTTCCTCATTAATGTAAACACAGCACCACATATTGTCAGAAAAACACAGAATTGTTGACATTTTAGCAGATTTATTAACAAAGAAAAACTGAAATATCACATGGTCCTTAGTATTCAGACCCTTTCAGATCCTGGTATTTAGATCTACTACAGCAAGTCATTTTGGGAAAGATTTAACATGTTTTTTAACAAGTTTTTCACACCTTGATTTTGGGATCCTCTGCCATTCCTCCATGCAGATCCTCTCCAGTTCAGGCAGGTTGGATAGTGAACGTTGCTGGAAGGCCATTTTTAGGTCTCTCTAGATATGCTTAAATAGGTTTAAGTCAGGGCTCTGGCTGGGCCTTTCAAGAACAGTCACTGAGTTGTTGTGTAGCCACTACTTCATTATTTTAGCTATGTGCTTAGGGTCATTGTCTTGTTGAAAGGTAAACCTTCGACCCAGCCTGAGGTTCTGAGCACTCTGGAGAAGGTTTTAGTGCAGGATATCCATGTACTTGGCCACAGTCATCTTTCCCTCGATTGCAACTAGTCGTCCTGCTACAGCCATGATTCACTGTTGGACAGGTGATGAGCACTGCCTGGTTTTCCCCTCACATGCCACTCATAATTAAGGCCAAAAAGGTCTATGTTGGTCTCATCAGAACAGAGAATCTTATTTCTCAACATCTTGGAGTCCTTCAGTTGTTTCTACAACTTTCTCCTGACTGCGTCTCTGGAGCTCAGCCACAGTGATCTATGGGATCTTTTTTTTTTGTAACCTTGACCAGATCTGTGCCTTGGCACAATTCTGTCTCTGAGATCTTTAGGCAGTTCCTTTGACTTCATGATTCTCAGTTGCTCTGACATGCATTGTGAGCTGTAAGGTCTTATATAGACAGGGGTGTGGCTTTCCTAAACAAGTCCAATCAGTATAATCAAACACAGCTGGACTCCATCTCAAGGATGATCAGAAGAAGAAGGGTCTGAATGCTTAGGACCATGTAATATTTCAGTTTTTCATTGTTAATAAGTGCAAAAATGTCAACAATTCGGTTTTGTTCTGTTGATGCAGGTGCTGTGTGTACATTAGTGACAGATAAAATAGCTTTAATGATTGCAGTATAACAAAGAGTAAATTTAAGCGAATGTATATATGCTTATTAATGCACATATTTCACTCTTGGTTGAATTTTGTTTTGTAATTTTGAGTTTAAGAGCAATAAACATGTATTGGAATGCTAAGAAACTAATGTTTTTGCATTCTGATATGTAAAATCAGAATGTATAAATTGATGTGTTAAGTCAGCAGGTTAAAAAAATTGTTTAAAAAAATAATTGTTTGGGACAGTTGTAGACAGTATGAAGCTTTTATGAAATTTGCCAGTTACTGCTGGGAAGATTGCATAGTACCTTTTTTTGTATGTGTGTGTGTATATTTATTTATTTATTCTTGTCTAGGACGCCTTATCAGTGGCATAGGAACATGAATCAGAGATATAACAATGAAGGACCTGCTCTCATGAGGTCCCAAAGACCACCTCCTGTTGACTGGAAAAGAGGGCCGCCAATCCCTTGTCACCCACCTTACCCTATGCATCTTCCTCGCTATACTTTTGGAGCACCGCCGGCTGCACCCAATGGACACATGCCACCATTAGCATATTCTCCCGGTTTTCAAAAGGGAGAACACAATTGTAGACCACCTAGCAAGTCTTACAAGGGTAAACAAAGTGGAAAAATCCATTATTAGATTCTGTTCTACTCATTTGACTCTACATGCAGATATACCTGAGTGGAATTAGAAAAGACGATGTCTCCTGAAGCCTTATGTCCATGAAATATGTTGCCCACTGAGAATAACATCTGTTTATTTCTCTTCATACTCTGTTACAAAGATAGTTTTCCATTATTAGCAGGGTAAAGCACTGCCCTCATCTATTATTCATTAAATTATTCAATGTCTTTCAGGGTGTCAAATTAGATCTGTTTTGCATTAAATCCCATGCAACATGAACCCAACACTAATCTCAGTTTTTTAGCATTTTTTTTTTTTTTTTTTTTTTTACATATTTGGGGGATTTGAATGTTGCTTTAAGGCATTGAAATCTCACATGGCTAATTGTATTTGCCATGTATTTATCCTGCTTGTTGTACCACTTGTAATAGATATACACACACACACACCTTTTATTCAAACAACAAACTTTTGAGGCTGTTGACCAATAAAAAATTTGTGATTTTGCAGTTGTTCTTAACTATTGCTGGTCAATCATTAACCAAAATTAAGCAAAATTAAATGTGCATTTTTCAATGCAGGAGCTTGTGGTTTAGATGTTCAAAGAAACCACCCTTTAATTGGGCTTTAGGTTTAGGTAATATCCTTCATTAAATTAGATTTCAAAGTGCAATTTCAGTGCAAAGTCCAAATAAATGATGGGATCTCTGTCAGTTCTAAGTTGAAGTATGATTCATGCAAGCGTTTAATCCATAGATTTAATTGCACTACTCACAATAAGTGCCAATATCAAAAGGCAACCTTTCTCAATGTGGCATCAATTTATTTCTTTCTTTCTTTATTGACATCCTGTATCAATTGTTATATGTACATCCATCTTAAGTATTAATCACAAAGTATCAACATGAATGTCTGTTTTCCAGAAATAAAGAACATAAAAAAAACTAAAAAAACAAAAAAAAAAAAAAAAACTTGAACACTTACGGAGTGAAGTATGGTTACTGCTACATATATAACATATTATTGTCTCAGGTTAAGCAAATCAAAGTCTGGCCTGTGTGGTGTTATATAGTCTACCTTGAGCGATCTTACCAAGTTACCAAGGATCCACCTCTACCTCACGTAGACTCTCCACTGGTGTCCCTCAAGGCTCAGTGCTAGGTCCTCTCCTTTTCTCCCTCTACACGAGATCACTTGGTGAGGTCATTTCCTCACATGGATTATCCTACCACTGCTATGCTGACGACACACAACTCCTCTTCTCCTTTCCTCCCTCTGATCTTCATGCTGCTTCTAAAATCTCTGCATGTCTAACAGACATCTCGTCTTGGATGGCAGCCCATCACCTCCAACTCAATCCCACCAAAACTGAACTAATATTCATTCCAGCAGATTCTTCACCACATCAGGATCTTGCTATTTAGACAACTCGCAGCTCTCTCCTTCTGCAACAGCCCGCAACCTTGGCGTAACAATAGACAACCAACTCTCCTTCTCGACTCACATCAGCAATCTTTCCCGCTCATGTAGATTCCTTCTCTACAATATCAGACGAATCCGCCCTTACCTGTCAACCCAGGCCACCCAACTACTGGTTCAGTCCCTAGTAATCTCACGACTGGACTACTGTAACTCCCTTCTAGCTGGTCTACCACTATGTACCATCCGACCTCTACAACTCATACAAAATGCAGCAGCACGACTGATCTTCAACCGTCCCAAATTCTCCCACACCACCCCTCTGCTACGTTCCCTCCACTGGCTCCCAGTAGCTGCACGCATCAGGTTCAAAATACTGGTGCTGGCCTACAAAGCCAAACATGGAGCAGCACCATCCTACCTCACAGCCCTCATTACACCCCGCACTGCACCTCGTTTACTCCGAGCCTCCAGTACTGCTCGCCTGGTCCCTCCATCTCTGAAGGTAAAAGGAAAACATTCATCTAGACTCTTCTCCGTCTTGGTCCCTCGGTGGTGGAATGAACTTCCCCTCGAGGTCAAAACAGCTCAGTCACTGAGCACCTTCAAACGACAGCTCAAGACCTTCCTCTTTAAAGAATATTTAGATTAAATTGTAATTTTCTTGTTGTCGAACTTTGTGTACAGAATCTACAACAGAGTGAATTAAATAGATGTATTCATAGTTGGGGTCCTAGTGAACCGGAATTGATCTCTTCATCGATGGTAACTTGAAAGCACGTTGTAAGTCGCTCTGGATAAGGGCATCTGCCAAATGCCATAAATGTAAATGTAAATGTCTATCCATTTCTTCCAACGTAAAACAAACAAGTCCTTCTTATAGTTCAAATCTGCAGTTAATTTCTCCATCCTGCATATATCCATCGTGATATCAACCCCAAAAAACATGATTATGATTTGCATGTATATTTCCACAATTTTGCCAACAGGCTTAACTCTGTGAGCTGCTACATTTCCATTGATATTCCCAGATTTTTTCCCATTCATCCTCTGACAGCTCAATTTCTCCTTCCCTTTCCCACTTTGCTTTAATGTACAGGGTTGAATGTGCTTTTTTGTTTATAAGCCCTTTATATAAACCTGAAATAATACCCCTATCTTTGTTTGCGCCATAAGCCCTTTTATACAGATCTAACAGCCGATTACTTGATTCATATACATACTTTAACTTGTCGCTGATAAAGTGTCTCAGCTGCATCTAGCGATGAAAATCCAGTGACTCTAGGGCATATCTCTCTTTAATCTGTTCAAAACTAAGGAGTGTATTATCTTTTATTATCTTGCATAGAGCTGTTACTCCTTTATTCCTTAAATCTCGTATCTAATTTATTTGGGACAAACCGTGTCAGTAGTGATTAAAATATACTTTATGTCAAAAATGATTGATGACATATCTGTATGAGGAAAAAGCGCGTTATTTATGACCATCTACCCTTCTCCCCTTCTCCACTGGACACTGTGCGCGTAATTTATGACCTCCTAGCCTTCTCCCCTTCTGCCTTCTCCACCGGACACCCTGCGCGTAATTTATGACCTCCTTCCCTTCTCCCTGACCCTTCTCTAACCCAACCCATACATATGGCTAAGGTGTTGTGTGTGTGTGTGTGTGTGTGTGTGTGTGTTTACCACGGTGGCATAGGGTAATAAAAGAGGCGTAGGATGTCTCTGAACAGAGTACAACAGATTCTGTTACAATGGGGAGCCCGCTTGGTGCAGCTATGAAGAGACGTATTACGCCTACGCCTGTTACAAACAGGATAGTTTGTGATACACCATTTGCGCCAAAAAGGAGAAGGCCATGATCCTTGGTGAATTTTCTTCAGAACCCTGGTGGCTGTGAAGAATATGAATGGATGTTATCCGATGGACGTGTCGGCGGTTATATTTTTGACAAGAAGGAACGTCATGTGAGACTGTACTCGGTGGACACAGACCAGGAGTTTACACCGGACGATCAATTGTGTGTGTCGTTTTATGCTGAAGACTGGTGTTTGTTCAAGAATAACGGGTGGAAAAAGATTGAAGATGTAAATACGGGGCCTTTCTACATATCGTGGACCGGTGCTACGGATCAAAATCACTACTACATGTGTGGTGGATGTCAAGAGCGGAAATCAGAGTCTTACATTTACGTGTGTAGTGGTGAGAATGTCAGTCGTGTGGTGCCAGACGGTGAACGCCGTGTGTATGGATCGCCAAAGGATGTGAAAGTGATGTACCCGTGGTGTGATGTGGCCATACTCCACAACGTCTTCAAGAAGATTGACAGATTGTTTAAATGGAGCGAGATTTTGGCCGGATACAACGAAATCAGGGTGTGTCTTTTTCATGGGGAGGCGGAGTGTGACAATGCCACGTCACACCCTGAACCACCCCCCACACCGGCTAACCATTAAAAAGCAGAACAGGACCCCAGACCCCTAACACAATCTGGGTGATCACAGGTTCTGTTAAGTCATGGCTGTTAGACTGAATGGTGCAGCTGATGCTGTTGAAGACTGTTGTTGGATCGACAAACTGGGTGACAGTCTGGGGTTGCAGAATTTGACATACATGCCTGGACCATTGGTAGACATCCCGTCGTTGCAAACCTCTGATGAGAAACCACCACCGGCGGCGACACATGTGGGCGATGTCTCAAACCCGTGGGATGGCGACGAATTGACATGTTCCACACTAAAAGCTTTTAAAACCATAAAGTTTTGCGTGTGCAGAATCCTCCAAAACATCGTCGGACGACTGCTACGGGAAACCTGTTATGGCTGCATGGTGGACCATCCGAGTCAGACCCAACACCCGTGTCTCTATGAGCCGGAGGGATATTTCTACATTACCAACATGGACAAGATAAAGCAGAGACTTTTCCAGCCTGAGACACACCACCTCATCACAAACGTTCTAACAGCGTGCGGCCTCTATGTACATCCTCAGAAAATCAATGGTGCTGTGGGGGTGCTGGCCTACGAATTAGAAGATGAACCTTTCTTTTTCCAGAGGCTGGATCAGATGACTGAGAGGCTTGCTGACTCACAAAGTGCTGATGTAATTTATGAAGCGCTAAAGAGCTGGGGTGAGAAGACTGTTCTGTAAACATGGGTTTCAGTCTGTCAAAAGATTTTGTTAAATCTGAACTAACATCATTGTTGTGTTATGTTATTGCAGATGAAGTGTTTGATTTTAACAGTATTTATGTGACATCTAGCATACGTTTGGACAATCTCAAAAAACACATGACGTTAGCCAGAAGAAATTCTATAGTATGGTGTAATCTTGTACACATGTGTGTAAATGGTGACGGATGTTGTCATGCGTCTATATGTAGGATCATAGAAAGCATGTTGTGTAATCATAGTTTTAAAATAGGCCACATCATAACGTTGTGTGCTTACGTAACCGATGTTTGTATTGTTAAACTGCGTGAAAATGTCATGATGAATGTTTATACCATCGTCGAGACGCTGGTTTCATACCTTATTGAGAGAGATTTAGATATATGTGTGAAATTTTTACAATACCTCGACAACGCATAATTTGAAAATAAAAAATGTGTAACCAAAATAGAATGTGTCATTATTTCACGAAGCAACCCATCATGACTGACCTTTTAAAAACATACTACTATACGCCAGACAGCGAGGGCTCCTTCGGTGGTAAAACAAGGTTAAAAGATGCCGTGTTTAAAAATACAGGGGTCAGGTTGTCTAATAAGACGGTTTCTGACTGGTTATCAGGGGAGGATGCATACACGTTACACAAACCAGCGCGTTTAAAATACAAGCGGAATAGAGTCGTGGTGTATGGTATAGACAAACAATTCCAAGCAGATCTTGTTGACATGTCTATGTATTCAAAGGAAAACGATGGTTATAAATTCATGTTAACGTGTATAGATGTTTTTAGTAAACATGCGTGGGCTCGTATTTTAAAAAACAAGACCGGAGCTGAGGTGACTAGAGCATTTGAAACTATTCTAAAGGAAGGACGAGTACCTCAAAAATTACAGACCGATCGAGGAAAGGAGTTTTTCAACAAAGGATTTCAAAATCTAATGAGAAAACACAGCATCACCCATTTTGCCACAGGTAGCGAATTAAAGGCAAGCGTTATCGAACGTTTTAACAGGACTATTAAGGGTAGAATGTGGCGATATCTGACATCGGTCAATTCTAAAAGGTATATAGACGTACTTCCTGATTTAATAAAATCATACAATGCCAGCTACCATCGTAGCATTAAAATGAAACCTGCACAGGTCTGCTCTACAAATGAAGCACGAGTGTTTCAGTCATTGTACGATGTGAACGATGCGAAGCAGAAAAATGTTACGTTCAATTACAAAACAGGCGACATTGTAAGAATTTCTAAAGCAAGAGGTGCATTCACAAAAGGATATGAACAAAACTTCACAGATGAATTCTTTACTATATCAGCATGTATCCCGCGTAATCCACCGGTCTACAAATTGGTAGATTATGACGGCGATATAGTAGACGGTACCTTTTATGAAGAAGAATTGCAAAAGATCAAACTAATCAGTAATAAACCGTTTAAAGTTGAGAAAATTTTGGAAAGGAAGAACATGGGGAAAAGACGTATGGTCTTTGTGAAGTGGTTGGGGTGGCCTGAAAAATTTAACTCTTGGGTTGATGAAAAAGACGTAGTAGATGTTTAAATAGTTTGTTCCAGAATCAGTCTTTCATTCACGATAAAACAACACCATGGGGGACGAAGGCTTTTATGTAACCCTGCCGTGTAATGCCTCACAGAGCGTATATCCTGATAATACCATATCAAAGTATAGGACCAAACTCGCGAAACCTATTATTTTAAAGGGCGATTGGGAAGTAGCGCTGATTGAATTCCAGTACCCGCGATCATGGCCGACTTTTGGAGAGGATGACAAAATCATCTTTTTGACCAATAATATAACAGGGGAGAGATTGGATGTTACAATACGCGTAGGTTATTACACAAGCATTACAGACATAGTCAAAGAGATAAGCGGCTATACCAGGGTACACGGCGTTACATTTGGTTATGATGACCTTATTAATAAGGTTTATGTCTATTCGAACAAACCTGTCACCATAGCGATATCAGGCAAGCTTAGGATTATTTTAGGATTTAAGAATAACGAATTTTTTGACGCAAGCATTACTGTGGATCCGTTGAGTCGATCATATGCATCATATCCGGCCGACCTGTATGGTGGCGAATATAGCCTTTTTGTCTATACAGACTTTATAGAATATCAGGCGGTGGGTGACTATTTTGTACCCCTTCTACAATGTGTACATATAACCGGGAAAAACAAAGAGTTTGTCACAGTCAAGTATGACAGAGCGCACTACGTACGTGTTTCGAAATCACACATCAGCGATATAGCTGTAGAAGTGAAATCAGATCAGAATTGTGTCATACCATTTAAGTACGGCAAGGTGGTTACAAAACTACACTTCAGACCCACGAAACAATCTCAAAGAATTTGAGAAACTATGAAGGCTTTTAATCCGTACACGATAGACCCTCATCGTTATGTGACGTATTATCAAAACCAAGCTGGGGGTGGGATTCCAGGTTTTTATGGCGCCCCTTCCATGTACGGTGCAGGGCTTGGCGGTATTTTCCGAGGTCTTTTCCGAATGGCACTACCGCTATTGAAAAAAGGTTTCGCTATAGCAAAACCCCATCTAAAATCGGCGGCAAAGAACATTGTTACCGATGTAGTAACGAATGTCATGAGACCTAGACAAAATGATGTTGGACAAGATGGTTCAGGTATGATGGTAATGAACAGGCGATATGAACACAAACCACCGGGTGTAAAACGAATCACACATGGAAAGAAAAGCAAAGTAAAGAAGAAACAAAACTCAGTGTCTAAAAGAAACTCGAGGGGTAAACAACGCATGCATGAGTATCGGACTAAAAGAAATTTAAAAAACATCTTTTAGTCATGGCGTTAATACACGGGATGTCCGATGAATGCGTAAAGTCAGAGTTGGATTTGTTTACAGTCCCCATGACGCAGTTGTCTATAGAAAAAAGTACATACATCGAAGTGCCGCCTATCTCGGCACTGACTGACTCGGCACCCCTGGAGTTTTTCATAGCTGGAAACGGTGAAGACTATATTGATTTAAACAATACACTTTTATACACAAGACTCAAGATCACTAAACCGGATGGCACCGATATAGATGAGGGTGCACCAGTCGGCTTGGTTAATTACCCCGGAGCTACAATATTTTCACAGGTCGACGTATCCCTGGGGGATCGGCTGATCTCACAGAGTTCAAATACATACCCGTACAGAAGTCTTCTTGAGTGTTTGATAAATTATGACCGTCATGCGCTCGAAACGCTTTTCTCAGCGGGCCTATTTTACAAGGATACTGCGGGTCATATGGATACTGCGGATCCGGCTGGAGCAAACCGGGGGTTGAACAAGAGGGCCGCATTCACTAATGCTAGTAGCGTTGTTGAATTATTATCTCCCATACACAGCGATATCTTTTTTCAAGAAAAACTCATGTTGAACGGCGTTGATATAAAAATTCGATTAACACGTGCTAAAGATGAATTTTGCTTAATGCGCAGTGACAATTTGGGTTATAAAATAAACATACTGGCAGCGTCCATGTTTGTTAAAAAGGTTTCAGTGTCACCAGCTGTCAGGTTGGGACACGCACAGGCATTACTCACAGCAACAGCTAAATATCCTATCGACAGGGTATACTTAAAAAATTTCTCCGTGCCCACCGGAACACGCGTCGCTAATCAGGAAAACCTGTTTTTGGGGACACTACCAAAAGCCATTGTGATTGGGATGGTTGATAATGACTCATTTTCAGGATCTTATGCTAAAAACCCTTTTGCATTCAAACATTATGATTTAGAATTCCTAGCAGTGTATGTGGACGGACAGCAATTCCCTGCCAAGCCGTTTCAACCACAGTACATAGAAGGTTCTGCTATAAGAGAGTTTTATCAGTTGGCGTTATCAACCGGCAGACATCTAAAAAATCGGGCATTGTCTATCGACAGAGAGGATTTCTTGAACGGTTACACACTCTACGCTTTTAACCTCACGCCGGACGAAGAATGCAGCCAACACATGTCATTAATTAGATCAGGGAACATCAGATTGGAAATGCGTTTTAGACAACCGCTTCGAAACACTATCAATTTAATAGTTTACGCTATATTTGATAGCATAATTGAAGTGTCCAATCGCAGGCAGATTCTTGTGGACCACTACTGAATTAATGAACACCGTACAACTATTAAATATTATGGACAAAACCTCCACAAACACGTGTTTTTTAGGCGTACTGCCGGCCGACCAATTACCCAAAAGATCTGTGACAACATTACCAGCATCTGTGATAATTAACACACACAGTTCGGACCAACCGGGTGAACACTGGTTAGCTGTGTACATAACTGAAGACCGTGTCGGTTGTTTTTTTGACAGTTTTGGAAACAGGCCAGACAGCAAGATGTTTCCGTCAACCGTTTATAAATTTCTAAAAACTACATGTTACAATGTACAATTTTCAAATAAACAGGTTCAGGATTTATCATCGATTACGTGCGGCGAACACTGTGTATTCTTTCTCTACCACATGTCAAAGGGTTTGAGCTATGAAGATGTTTTATCTAAATATTCCAACGACTTGACTAAAAATGATAAAAAGGTCTCGCTATTTGTGAAAAAACTACACCCGCATGTCTATAATTGTGATATGTTTAAAAACTCTCAATGTATACAATCTGGTGAGGTGTTTATGAAAAAATCTTATTCTAAATAAATGAGTCGAAAAACAAATATATGTATCATCAAGTTTGTTTATTGTCATCACATGTTCAAACACATTTTAAACAAGACTGTATACACTTTTTAAAAATGTAACCATGCGCTTGTATCTAAACGTGGCGATGAAAACGCAGGTGGTTCTGAATCACCATCATCATCACGGGTGGTAAAAGTCTTGTTAATGTTTTTAAATGAATTGACCTCATCTTTAACACGTCTGTTTGGAACCGTAGAAAGAGGTATGTTCAACATTGCTATAGCACTCAGGAATTCACGCCACCCCTTGGGTCTCCTATGAGGATTCATAGTTTGAGGGGTGGTAACGTTCTTAACCAAATCGAAAATGTGAGATCCTGGAATGATCGTACCGTTGAAAACAAATTCGCCCTCTCTACCCCATGCAGCAACCCCCTGTGATTTCATCATTTTTTCTAATATATACCGGACATTCCTTTTACTTCTCTGCGGTACATTTTGTAAAACCTCTTTAACCGTAGCATCGTCATCAACGGTCGCTGCTTCTGTGGGTGATGTCTGTACATTTTCAGATGCCTGTGGTAGGTTAAGCGTTATCGATTTAGTCTCATGATCACCCTGCTTAACCACCGATATATACCTCTGCAAGAGTGTCGAGTATAATTTGGCTTTTTCATAATCCCCCAAATCAGTTCTGTCCAAAACACTTTTTATCGATGCATCCAAATCATTTTCCGCGCGCTGTCTCAGAGGTATAGGTGCACCATCGTTTTTTAACCTGTCCAGCTGTCGCTGGGGTACCAAATACATCCTTTCAGCGTGTTCCATTAGCCCCCCTGTCTTGATGCGATTAGACTACTTATAAAGGGAACTGCGACGCTTAACAGAGGTAAAAGGAACCCGCCCTCTTGATTGATCACATATTTCTTTCTTAACACACCAATTTTTTTATCGGCTATGAATTTTATAGCTTTTTTCTTTTTTTCCAACTTTTTATATTGTGACTTTGTCAATGGTATTGTACCGCTGAGCACATTCAAAGCCACTTCGCATAAGGTTAGAATCAACTCATTTGAAGATTCTTGTAAAATGAGACGTCTCTGTATCGGCTTAGCCTTACAGACATATTGAAAAAATCACACATATGCAAATAATACAAACATCCATATATACAATATGTTACAAACATGTTGAAAATCACACAGATACAAATAATAGAAAACTGTACATATATACAGATGTTACAGACATAATGATAAAAAAAGAAAAATGTTTTATTTACATATTTACCTGTGACATCTCTCAAAGTCATCTTGTGTCAATACCCATAGGGGAGCGTCGTAAAGTCTGGGAGCAGGACTCGTTTGTTGTACACAACTTTGAACCTTTTGACATCTGATTTGTTATGTAATGTGAGGTGTCTTTTATTCCTGGTAATTGTGTCTGTGCATGTTAAAACATGTTGCGACCGGTCTCTATCTATTACATAGCTGTTAACCAAATCAACCAGAGAGCGTAGATTTACAGCTTTTGAATTTTCAGCATTGAGAGTGATACCCTTGGCCTTCATGGATGTCTTACCGTTAGCAGTGATGTAACCATATGTTTTCGGACCGCCTGAACAAAATTCTGTAATGTAATCCCCGGGGCCTACCTCGTCAGTAAGATCGCCCAGATATGGACCTAGGGGTGGCTCCCAGTCACCATCTTTTGAGACAAAGATTAGACTGTCTGTGTCGCTGTACAGCAGCCGATCACCCAATTTCTCCATCACAGAATATAATTCTAGGCGTGCATGAGCAGTTGTAAACGCTCCAAGAAACACATTAATGTCACGCATTTGAGCGCCATAACCGTCTGCATAACGCCACTGAACCAATGCCACTTCGTCCGAGACAAATGCAAAATGTGTGATTTCACGACCGCCCCCAAAAATGTATCGCGCAAAGTCATCAGGATCTTTCAACAACTCTGTGAATGGAAGGTTTTCCCGCATTGAAAATCGGCCCCAAAGTGAATTCAATAGGAGTTTGTTAATATTTCTCCTTGCAGGGTTTGAACAGATTTTTTCAGGATTCAGACGGATACCCTGTTTTTGAAAATAATCTTCGATGTAGGCATGCTTTTCAGCATCCGTCACAACCCCCGGCGGGTACCCACTGGCTTCCTGCTTGTATTGTAGAAACGTTTTCACATAATCTGCAAACAACGTTTCTGATCTTTGTTCAAAATGCCACACTTCATGAATCTCAGCCAAAACATAACCCATCTGTACAGCTTTCAACAATTCAATGCTAACCCAACAACCCGAAAGAGATCTCTCGCCGTCAGTATGAGTACATGGTGATGCTTGATTCTCAAGATGACAACATGTTCTACAAAGCGGGAACATTAGTTTGCCGCCGCATCGGTAAGGCAACACAGGGTGTAAGAGACCACGTGGCGGGTACACCGTTGCTTTAATCAACCCATAGTAATTTTCGAGACTATCAAAGTCTTTCAAAATGATCTGTGGGTGGCCGATCGGATATTCCTTTGATGATTGACAAAACGGGTAGAGACTGGTGAAATCAAAGTAACGAATTTTTTCACCGTCCGATGTTTTGTGATAGAGTTGGTACGCATTAGTTCGACCGCCAAAGAGGCTGTCTCTCGGCTTTAGACGACTGGGGTGTGTATATGTTGACATGAACTCTATGACTGATGGATCGACCTGTTTTAAACGACGCCACTGGCACTCCCACATAACTTCGACTTTTAAGCCGTACACCTTGGTGAGGGTTTCAATCTTATCATCAAAACGCCTTCTTAAAACACTGTACGGGAGCCTTGACAAAGGATGAGTCTGGGTGGGTGTGTATTTACAATCATGTCCATGATGCATACACCCATTAAATTCTAAACCGTATTTACGACCATTTTTTTCATAATAGCCGTCAAGACAGTATTTCCCAACCACAACCTCACCCTCTGTCAGAGCGTGTTGGATGTTCACATGCCTGGTTGTTTTGACATATTCCAGCCATTCGATGCTAATGTCTGAAAATGCCTTGTTTTGGCTTGTGTACGCGTTGTTATGTGTAAGAGCGAGTGTATCACGCGGTAGGTAGTGTGTTTTGTATACAGCCATGCAGCACGATGCCAACGTGGTTTGACCAAAAGGGTCTAGACCCGTGCATTCTATGAACTCATCACGGTATTTCAGACACGCCTCTCTTAACAGCACGACGTCGTTTCGACCGTAGAAACGGAGTTCCTTCTGAAAATCAAAAACACCGCACGCTGATTCGTTGTACCAGTCATCAAATTCACGTCTGCCAGCATTGGACATGTTGTCATATCCATAAAAGGTCTTATCCGGGTATGGGCCTATGTAATGGTTGTTTGAGCGTGTGTTAAACTTGTGTGGGAAATAACCCTTTTCTGTGGTGGTGAGATTTAACGCAGCTGTTGTTTTTGCCAGACTCATTGGTAGAAAAGAATAGCTGTCGATAAAACGCTGTTTAAAACATGCATCAAACATGAATATCAGACGGCATCCAGTCATTGTCACATCTAGTTTGATCCCGTTTTTGGAGTAATATTCCAAAAGTATGAAATTGTCAAACCCTGCAGCGTTGTGTGCTAAAAATGTGAAACCATTGAACCTTGGTCGACGGAGCCAATTCACAAATTCACGCACACACCCGTCACCCTCAGCCGTGAACTCCACACCTGTAAATGTAATTGCGCAAACAAAATTTGCATGATGTTTGCCGTTCTCGAAACGTGTTTCAAAATCAAAAAAAATATAGCGGTTATTTGTCTCCTTCAATCTAATGGGTTGTATGAAGCATTCATGCTTAGCGTCTGGAATCAGTTCTTCACGACAATGAACACAGTGTGGTGTCGGACACGTGTGTGGTTTGGGTTTTTTAACACTAACGTGGTAACGCCTGTTACAATTCTTACAAAATTTTGTAAGATCACAATTTGACGCTACCACGCTAGGATCGCTCTTCATAGGACGGGGCTGATGATTTTATTAAATCAGGAAGTACGTCTATATACCTTTTAGAATTGACCGATGTCAGATATCGCCACATTCTACCCTTAATAGTCCTGTTAAAACGTTCGATAACGCTTGCCTTTAATTCGCTACCTGTGGCAAAATGGGTGATGCTGTGTTTTCTCATTAGATTTTGAAATCCTTTGTTGAAAAACTCCTTTCCTCGATCGGTCTGTAATTTTTGAGGTACTCGTCCTTCCTTTAGAATAGTTTCAAATGCTCTAGTCACCTCAGCTCCGGTCTTGTTTTTTAAAATACGAGCCCACGCATGTTTACTAAAAACATCTATACACGTTAACATGAATTTATAACCATCGTTTTCCTTTGAATACATAGACATGTCAACAAGATTTGCTTGGAATTGTTTGTCTATACCATACACCACGACTCTATTCCGCTTGTATTTTAAACGCGCTGGTTTGTGTAACGTGTATGCATCCTCCCCTGATAACCAGTCAGAAACCGTCTTATTAGACAACCTGACCCCTGTATTTTTAAACACGGCATCTTTTAACCTTGTTTTACCACCGAAGGAGCCCTCGCTGTCTGGCGTATAGTAGTATGTTTTTAAAAGGTCAGTCATGATGGGTTGCTTCGTGAAATAATGACACATTCTATTTTGGTTACACATTTTTTATTTTCAAATTATGCGTTGTCGAGGTATTGTAAAAATTTCACACATATATCTAAATCTCTCTCAATAAGGTATGAAACCAGCGTCTCGACGATGGTATAAACATTCATCATGACATTTTCACGCAGTTTAACAATACAAACATCGGTTACGTAAGCACACAACGTTATGATGTGGCCTATTTTAAAACTATGATTACACAACATGCTTTCTATGATCCTACATATAGACGCATGACAACATCCGTCACCATTTACACACATGTGTACAAGATTACACCATACTATAGAATTTCTTCTGGCTAACGTCATGTGTTTTTTGAGATTGTCCAAACGTATGCTAGATGTCACATAAATACTGTTAAAATCAAACACTTCATCCGCAAAAACATTACACAACAATGATGTTAGTTCAGATTTAACAAAATCTTTTGACAGACTGAAACCAATGTTTACAGAACAGTCTTCTCACCCCAGCTCTTTAGCGCTTCATAAATTACATCAGCACTTTGTGAGTCAGCAAGCCTCTCAGTCATCTGATCCAGCCTCTGGAAAAAGAAAGGTTCATCTTCTAATTCGTAGGCCAGCGCCCCCACAGCACCATTGATTTTCTGAGGATGTACATAGAGGCCGCACGCTGTTAGAACGTTTGTGATGAGGTGGTGTGTCTCAGGCTGGAAAAGTCTCTGCTTTATCTTGTCCATGTTGGTAATGTAGAAATATCCCTCCGGCTCATAGAGACACGGGTGTTGGGTCTGACTCGGATGGTCCACCATGCAGCCATAACAGGTTTCCCGTAGCAGTCGTCTGACGATGTTTTGGAGGATTCTGCACACGCAAAACTTTATGGTTTTAAAAGCTTTTAGTGTGGAACAAGTCAATTCGTCGCCATCCCACGGGTTTGAGACATCGCCCACATGTGTCGCCGCCGGTGGTGGCTTCTCATCAGAGGTTTGCAACGACGGGATGTCTACCAATGGTCCAGGCATGTATGTCAAATTCTGCAACCCCAGACTGTCACCCAGTTTGTCGATCCAACAACAGTCTTCAGCAGCATCAGCTGCACCATTCAGTCTAACAGCCATGACTTAACAGAACCTGTGATCACTCAGATTGTGTTAGGGGTCTGGGGTCCTGTTCTGCTTTTTAATGGTTAGCCGGTGTGGGGGGTGGTTCAGGGTGTGACGTGGCATTGTCACACTCCGCCTCCCCATGAAAAAGACACACCCTGATTTCGTTGTATCCGGCCAAAATCTCGCTCCATTTAAACAATCTGTCAATCTTCTTGAAGACGTTGTGGAGTATGGCCACATCACACCACGGGTAGATCACTTTCACATCCTTTGGCGATCCATACACACGGCGTTCACCGTCTGGCACCACACGACTGACATTCTCACCACTACACACGTAAATGTAAGACTCTGATTTCCGCTCTTGACATCCACCACACATGTAGTAGTGATTTTGATCCGTAGCACCGGTCCACGATATGTAGAAAGGCCCCGTATTTACATCTTCAATCTTTGTCCACCCGTTATTCTTGAACAAACACCAGTCTTCAGCATAAAACGACACACACAATTGATCGTCCGGTGTAAACTCCTGGTCTGTGTCCACCGAGTACAGTCTCACATGACGTTCCTTCTTGTCAAAAATATAACCGCCGACACGTCCATCGGATAACATCCATTCATATTCTTCACAGCCACCAGGGTTCTGAAGAAAATTCACCAAGGATCGTGGCCTTCTCCTTTTTGGCGCAAATGGTGTATCACAAACTATCCTGTTTGTAACAGGCGTAGGCGTAATACGTCTCTTCATAGCTGCACCAAGCGGGCTCCCCATTGTAACAGAATCTGTTGTACTCTGTTCAGAGACATCCTACGCCTCTTTTATTACCCTATGCCACCGTGGTAAACACACACACACACACACACACACACACACAACACCTTAGCCATATGTATGGGTTGGGTTAGAGAAGGGTCAGGGAGAAGGGAAGGAGGTCATAAATTACGCGCAGGGTGTCCGGTGGAGAAGGCAGAAGGGGAGAAGGCTAGGAGGTCATAAATTACGCGCACAGTGTCCAGTGTCCAGTGGAGAAGGGGAGAAGGGGAGAAGGTAGAAGGGTAGATGGTCATAAATAACGCGCTTTTTCCTCATACAGATATGTCATCAATCATTTTTGACATAAAGTATATTTTAATCACTACTGACACAGTTTGTCCCAAATAAATTAGATACGAGATTTAAGGAATAAAGGAGTAACAGCTCTATGCAAGATAATAAAAGATAATACACTCCTTAGTTTTGAACAGATTAAAGAGAGATATGCCCTAGAGTCACTGGATTTTCATCGCCAGATGCAGCTGAGACACTTTATCAGCGACAAGTTAAAGTATGTATATGAATCAAGTAATCGGCTGTTAGATCTGTTTAAAAGGGCTTATGGCGCAAACAAAGATAGGGGTATTATTTCAGGTTTATATAAAGGGCTTATAAACAAAAAAGCACATTCAACCCTGTACATTAAAGCAAAGTGGGAAAGGGAAGGAGAAATTGAGCTGTCAGAGGATGAATGGGAAAAAATCTGGGAATATCAATGGAAATGTAGCAGCTCACAGAGTTAAGCCTGTTGGCAAAATTGTGGAAATATACATGCAAATCATAATCATGTTTTTTGGGGTTGATATCACGATGGATATATGCAGGATGGAGAAATTAACTGCAGATTTGAACTATAAGAAGGACTTGTTTGTTTTACGTTGGAAGAAATGGATAGACATTTACATTTACATTTATGGCATTTGGCAGATGCCCTTATCCAGAGCGACTTACAACGTGCTTTCAAGTTACCATCGATGAAGAGATCAATTCCGGTTCACTAGGACCCCAACTATGAATACATCTATTTAATTCACTCTGTTGTAGATTCTGTACACAAAGTTCGACAACAAGAAAATTACAATTTAATCTAAATATTCTTTAAAGAGGAAGGTCTTGAGCTGTCGTTTGAAGGTGCTCAGTGACTGAGCTGTTTTGACCTCGAGGGGAAGTTCATTCCACCACCGAGGGACCAAGACGGAGAAGAGTCTAGATGAATGTTTTCCTTTTACCTTCAGAGATGGAGGGACCAGGCGAGCAGTACTGGAGGCTCGGAGTAAACGAGGTGCAGTGCGGGGTGTAATGAGGGCTGTGAGGTAGGATGGTGCTGCTCCATGTTTGGCTTTGTAGGCCAGCACCAGTATTTTGAACCTGATGCGTGCAGCTACTGGGAGCCAGTGGAGGGAACGTAGCAGAGGGGTGGTGTGGGAGAATTTGGGACGGTTGAAGATCAGTCGTGCTGCTGCATTTTGTATGAGTTGTAGAGGTCGGATGGTACATAGTGGTAGACCAGCTAGAAGGGAGTTACAGTAGTCCAGTCGTGAGATTACTAGGGACTGAACCAGTAGTTGGGTGGCCTGGGTTGACAGGTAAGGGCGGATTCGTCTGATATTGTAGAGAAGGAATCTACATGAGCGGGAAAGATTGCTGATGTGAGTCGAGAAGGAGAGTTGGTTGTCTATTGTTACGCCAAGGTTGCGGGCTGTTGCAGAAGGAGAGAGCTGCGAGTTGTCTAAATAGCAAGATCCTGATGTGGTGAAGAATCTGCTGGAATGAATATTAGTTCAGTTTTGGTGGGATTGAGTTGGAGGTGATGGGCTGCCATCCAAGACGAGATGTCTGTTAGACATGCAGAGATTTTAGAAGCAGCATGAAGATCAGAGGGAGGAAAGGAGAAGAGGAGTTGTGTGTCGTCAGCATAGCAGTGGTAGGATAATCCATGTGAGGAAATGACCTCACCAAGTGATCTCGTGTAGAGGGAGAAAAGGAGAGGACCTAGCACTGAGCCTTGAGGGACACCAGTGGAGAGTCTACGTGAGGTAGAGGTGGATCCTTTCCAAGTCACTTGGTAAGATCGCTCAAGGTAGACTATATAACACCACACAGGCCAGACTTTGATTTGCTTAACCTGAGACAATAATATGTTATATATGTAGCAGTAACCATACTTCACTCCGTAAGTGTTCAAGTTTTTTTTTTGTTTTTTTAGTTTTTTTTATGTTCTTTATTTCTGGAAAACAGACATTCATGTTGATACTTTGTGATTAATACTTAAGATGGATGTACATATAACAATTGATACAGGATGTCAATAAAGAAAGAAAGAAAGAAATTGATGCCACATTGAGAAAGGTTGCCTTTTGATATTGGCACTTATTGTGAGTAGTGCAATTAAATCTATGGATTAAACACTTGCATGAATCATACTTCAACTTAGAACTGACAGAGATCCCATCATTTATTTGGACTTTGCACTGAAATTGCACTTTGAAATCTAATTTAATGAAGGATATTACCTAAACCTAAAGCCCAATTAAAGGGTGGTTTCTTTGAACATCTAAACCACAAGCTCCTGCATTGAAAA
Source organism: Denticeps clupeoides (assembly GCF_900700375.1). Classification (NCBI taxonomy): domain Eukaryota; kingdom Metazoa; phylum Chordata; class Actinopteri; order Clupeiformes; family Denticipitidae; genus Denticeps; species Denticeps clupeoides. The sequence goes on along the minus strand of NC_041709.1, from coordinate 12,618,992 downwards.
ATGCACATTTAATTTTGCTTAATTTTGGTTAATGATTGACCAGCAATAGTTAAGAACAACTGCAAAATCACAAATTTTTTATTGGTCAACAGCCTCAAAAGTTTGTTGTTTGAATAAAAGGTGTGTGTGTGTATATCTATTACAAGTGGTACAACAAGCAGGATAAATACATGGCAAATACAATTAGCCATGTGAGATTTCAATGCCTTAAAGCAACATTCAAATCCCCCAAATATGTAAAAAAAAAAACTGCTAAAAAACTGAGATTAGTGTTGGGTTCATGTTGCATGGGATTTAATGCAAAACAGATCTAATTTGACACCCTGAAAAACATTGAATAATTTAATGAATAATAGATGAGGGCAGTGCTTTACCCTGCTAATAATGGAAAACTATCTTTGTAACAGAGTATGAAGAGAAATAAACAGATGTTATTCTCAGTGGGCAACATATTTCATGGACATAAGGCTTCAGGAGACATCGTCTTTTCTAATTCCACTCAGGTATATCTGCATGTAGAGTCAAATGAGTAGAACAGAATCTAATAATGGATTTTTCCACTTTGTTTACCCTTGTAAGACTTGCTAGGTGGTCTACAATTGTGTTCTCCCTTTTGAAAACCGGGAGAATGTGCTAATGGTGGCATGTGTCCATTGGGTGCAGCCGGCGGTGCTCCAAAAGTATAGCGAGGAAGATGCATAGGGTAAGGTGGGTGACAAGGGATTGGCGGCCCTCTTTTCCAGTCAACAGGAGGTGGTCTTTGGGACCTCATGAGAGCAGGTCCTTCATTGTTATATCTCTGATTCATGTTCCTATGCCACTGATAAGGCGTCCTAGACAAGAATAAATAAATAAATATACACACACACACACACAAAAGAAGGTACTATGCAATCTTCCCAGCAGTAACTGGCAAATTTCATAAAAGCTTCATACTGTCTACAACTGTCCCAAACAATTATTTTTTTAAACAATTTTTTTAACCTGCTGACTTAACACATCAATTTATACATTCTGATTTTACATATCAGAATGCAAAAACATTAGTTTCTTAGCATTCCAATACATGTTTATTGCTCTTAAACTCAAAATTACAAAACAAAATTCAACCAAGAGTGAAATATGTGCATTAATAAGCATATATACATTCGCTTAAATGTACTCTTTGTTATACTGCAATCATTAAAGCTATTTTATCTGTCACTAATGTACACACAGCACCTGCATCAACAGAACAAAACCGAATTGTTGACATTTTTGCACTTATTAACAATGAAAAACTGAAATATTACATGGTCCTAAGCATTCAGACCCTTCTTCTTCTGATCATCCTTGAGATGGAGTCCAGCTGTGTTTGATTATACTGATTGGACTTGTTTAGGAAAGCCACACCCCTGTCTATATAAGACCTTACAGCTCACAATGCATGTCAGAGCAACTGAGAATCATGAAGTCAAAGGAACTGCCTAAAGATCTCAGAGACAGAATTGTGCCAAGGCACAGATCTGGTCAAGGTTACAAAAAAAAAAGATCCCATAGATCACTGTGGCTGAGCTCCAGAGACGCAGTCAGGAGAAAGTTGTAGAAACAACTGAAGGACTCCAAGATGTTGAGAAATAAGATTCTCTGTTCTGATGAGACCAACATAGACCTTTTTGGCCTTAATTATGAGTGGCATGTGAGGGGAAAACCAGGCAGTGCTCATCACCTGTCCAACAGTGAATCATGGCTGTAGCAGGACGACTAGTTGCAATCGAGGGAAAGATGACTGTGGCCAAGTACATGGATATCCTGCACTAAAACCTTCTCCAGAGTGCTCAGAACCTCAGGCTGGGTCGAAGGTTTACCTTTCAACAAGACAATGACCCTAAGCACATAGCTAAAATAATGAAGTAGTGGCTACACAACAACTCAGTGACTGTTCTTGAAAGGCCCAGCCAGAGCCCTGACTTAAACCTATTTAAGCATATCTAGAGAGACCTAAAAATGGCCTTCCAGCAACGTTCACTATCCAACCTGCCTGAACTGGAGAGGATCTGCATGGAGGAATGGCAGAGGATCCCAAAATCAAGGTGTGAAAAACTTGTTAAAAACATGTTAAATCTTTCCCAAAATGACTTGCTGTAGTAGATCTAAATACCAGGATCTGAAAGGGTCTGAATACTAAGGACCATGTGATATTTCAGTTTTTCTTTGTTAATAAATCTGCTAAAATGTCAACAATTCTGTGGACAATATGTGGTGCTGTGTTTACATTAATGAGGAAAAAATTAACTTAAATGATTTTAGAAAATGGCTGCAATATAACAGGGCCATTTTAATCCGGTTTCCACAAAAGAAAAAGCACTGGAAGCCACTAATTCTTTCTAAATGAAGATAAGACTGCAGATATTATTTTTACTTTCATGCCACATATAAAAAACACTAGGCTAGTGTGTTGCTTGTGAAATCTTACTTAGTTGCAGGTGGGGTTAGGGGCAGGGTTCACAAATATTGAGATTGCACGTGCTGAACGCTGACAATGTATTTTTCTTTTTTTTTTTTTACTAGAGCTGTGGGTTTTAAAGTTACCAAGACGTCCCAACCCTTTGAAAGACAAGCGTGTTTCTTACACTCGGAGTCACTCAAATTACTTCTGCTCGCCAACACCACCGTTTTTTGTTTTGGTTCTGACCCATTGGTATGCATATTTTGCATCAACGTAATTGATGACGTCGACACGCTGGGATAGCCTTAATACTGACAGATCTTTTGCAATATCTTGGGTGGGTGTCTCCAAACAAATTAAATGATATACAAACAAAAGTCTACAGATGGGAAGGAATATTGTATCACTGCTCAGAATACAATTAAGTTAACATAGCAGTGTAGATCTTTTGTCTCTTTCTCTATACATATAATATCATTGTTTACTGAAAATTAGCAAATTATGCTATAAAATGTTTAGGTAAATCAATTTTGATCGATGTCTGACAAAGGGGCTTTTGTTACACTAATCAAATTGCTTGCAGCCTAGATAAACAGTCGTTTTGATTTTACTGGTTTGTACTTTTGCACAGTAGGGTATTATTCCTAAAATAAGCCTTTATGATTACATGAATTCAATATAATCCTTTACAAAAAGTAAATCACATGAATTTTCATACGTTGCTCTATGGGATTCCCATTGCCTCTGAGGTGCTGCTCGACCAGCTTGGGTGTGGTCACCCCCTCTCCAGGTTGCACTGCCTCGAAAAAGCTCTTGGTCAGGTTCCTTGGTTCCATCATTACTACATCAAGTTAGAAAAGTAAAAGCAAAAAAAAAATTGTTGACATACATAAGCATAAATATACAGACTGGACAATCAACCGCATTATTGAAGAGCTTTGTTTAATGAAAATGTGCAAATTCTGCAAATCAATATTTAAATAAATGTCTGAAAAAGGGGCTTTTTTATGGTAACAAAACTGCTTGCAGCCTAGATTTACATTTACTGCAGACGCTCTTATCCAGAGCGAATTACATAAGTGCTTTAAATATCCATCATTGAAATCCCTCGTTTGGTTGACTAGGACCCAGTCTGTGGCTACCCTTCGCAAAACAACTCAGAACCCAACCGTTTTTTTCTATATATACATTACAGGAATTGTACTGAAGAGCTCTTTTAGTCCAAATATTTTCTAAACAGGGAGGTTTTTAGTTTGTGCTTGAACAATTCAAAGTTCATTTTATAGAGAAAGGCACATGAGGAAGAGCACAATGATTTTCATACCTTGCTCTATGGGTTTTCCACTGCCTCTGAGGTGCTGCTCGACCAGCTTGGGTGTGGTCACCCCCTCTCCAGGTTGCACTGCCTCGAACAAGCTCTTGGTCAGGTTCCTTGGTTCCATCATTACTACATCAAGTTAGAAAAGTAAAAGCAAAAAAAAAATTAGTTGACACACATAAGCATAAATAATTAATTAAAAAAATTAAAGTGAAGTGATTGTCACATGTGATACACAGCAGCACAGCACACGATGCACACAGTGAAATTTGCCCTCTGCATTTAGCCCATCATCCTAAGTGAGCAGTGAGCAGCCATGACAGGCGCCCGGGAGCAGTGTGTGGGGACGGTGCTTTGCTCAGTGGCACTTCAGTGGCACCTTGGCGGATCGGGATTCGAACAAACAATCAACCGCATTATTGAAGAGCTTTGTTTAATGTGAATCTGCAAATTAATATTTAAATAAATGTCTGAAAAGGGGGGTTTTTTACGCTAACAAAACTGCTTGCAGCCTAGATTTACATTTACTGCATTTGGCAGATGCTCTTATCCAGAGTGAATTACATAAGTGCTTTAAATATCCATCATTGAAATCCCTCGTTTGGCTGACTAGGACCCAGTCTGTAGCTACCCTTCGCCAAAACAACTCAGAACCCAATTGTTTTTTCTACATATACATTACAGGAATTGTACCGAAGAGCTCTTTTAGTCCAAATATTTTCTAAACAGGGAGGTTTTAGTTTGTGCTTGAAAAATTCAAAGTTCATTTTTGAAAAAAGGCCACAATCATTTTCATACCTTGCTCTATGGGTTTTCCACTGCCTCTGAGGTGCTGCTCGACCAGCTTGGGTGTGGTCACCCCCTCTCCAGGTTGCACTGCCTCGAACAAGCTCTTGGTCAGGTTCCTTGGTTCCATCATTACTACATCAAGTTAGAAAAGTAAAAGCAAAAAAAAAATTAGTTGACACACATAAGCATAAATAATTAATTAAAAAAATTAAAGTGAAGTGATTGTCACATGTGATACACAGCAGCACAGCACACGATGCACACAGTGAAATTTGCCCTCTGCATTTAGCCCATCATCCTAAGTGAGCAGTGAGCAGCCATGACAGGCGCCCGGGGAGCAGTGTGTGGGGACGGTGCTTTGCTCAGTGGCACTTCAGTGGCACCTTGGCGGATCGGGATTCGAACAAACAATCAACCGCATTATTGAAGAGCTTTGTTTAATGTGAATCTGCAAATTAATATTTAAATAAATGTCTGAAAAAGGGGGTTTTTTACGCTAACAAAACTGCTTGCAGCCTAGATTTACATTTACTGCATTTGGCAGATGCTCTTATCCAGAGTGAATTACATAAGTGCTTTAAATATCCATCATTGAAATCCCTCGTTTGGCTGACTAGGACCCAGTCTGTAGCTACCCTTCGCCAAAACAACTCAGAACCCAATTGTTTTTTCTACATATACATTACAGGAATTGTACCGAAGAGCTCTTTTAGTCCAAATATTTTCTAAACAGGGAGGTTTTAGTTTGTGCTTGAAAAATTCAAAGTTCATTTTATGAAAAAAGGCCACAATCATTTTCATACCTTGCTCTATGGGTTTTCCACTGCCTCTGAGGTGCTGCTCGACCAGCTTGGGTGTGGTCACCACCTCTCCAGGTTGCACTGCCTCGAACAAGCTCTTGGTCAGGTTCCTCGATTCCATCATTACTACATCAAGTTTGAAACGTATAAACAAAAAAGAATCAAGCTGAAACACATAATTGTACAGACTGGAAACCATTAAAGAGCATTAACCTCCTCTTAGGCCCAAATTGCAGGTCATCTAGGTAGTTCTGCCTCTCTATACAGTGTCCTCTTGATGCATTGAATACTACAAGTAAAAAAAAAAACAGTGACTTCATTTTGTAAAAGCAATGAAGATTACATTTACAAGACATTTTTGAATCTTAATTCTTACATTCAATAGCTTCTTTAGGGTCCATTCCATTAACGTCAATCAGGTATCTGATGCATGTAAACATAATACGCATACATTATAAGTTTTAAATACTAGGGATACTTTGACATCAGTGATTATATATAGGATTTCCATACCTGCACACAAGATAACCTGTTCGGTTTAAACCATGGGTACAATGGACACCAATCAGCTTGTCTAATGGACAACCATAAAATAACATTTATCAACTGAAATATTCTAAAACTAGTGTTAATTTGTATTTTAGTATGCAAAATATTAATTCTCACCATTATCTCCATTATCTCGCAGAAATTTCCTTACTGCTCGTTTGAAGCTCAATATGGTTTGGTTACTTGGCACTTCATGCCCAGCAGTGAAAATTTTCACATAATGCACAGTGTCTGGTAAGTCCTTCCATTACAAGAAAAGAAGGGGGAAAAGTGTTCAGGGGAACAATTCAAGTGAGACAGAACATGCATATCTACTAGACTGGTCTCACGAGTCGATTACTGCCTCGATATCGATGAATCACGATGCAGCCCATTAAGTTTTCAAATACAAGAGTTAAGGTCTCATAGACCTGTGTGGTCACTTTGATTTTCAAAACGGTCTGTGTTCAGTCTGCACTCCCACAAACGGAAGAAAAATATGGAATCAGATTTGTGCTAAACTTTTGAAACAAAATTTTCGTAATATCAGACAAAAATACAACATTGAAATGTAAAACAGGAGTCTGTAATTTTGTCAACATACTTTTTGCTTCCATCTCAATCTGTTTCATTTTCGCTTGTTAGACTTTCATTTAAGTTGGTCGTTTTTACAGTTTCACTGCTGGCTTTTTAGTCACTTTTTTTGAGCCCATTTTATGATTAAGCTGCCAGAGGATTCGGTTGGACTTGTGCCACAATTCTGTCATGTGGGTGGGGTTTTATTGGCCAGCAGGTATTTGAGTGACAGCTCTGTTCCCCAGGAACTCTATCACTGCAAGATAGGTGGGCTTCAAGAATAGAGCAGCATCAGCTATTAGCCAATCACATCATAATCAGCGTGTTTAATCAATACTTACAATTGGTTAATCATGCAGTTGATCATGGGCACAAATCTCATTCCATATATGATTGCAAATGGCTGTTATTGCTGTGTGGGCGCATCTCACAGTGATGAGGTTCAGAGTTGTGATGGGAAGTTGTGGTGCTCAGCGCAAAAAAAAAAAAGTGTGGTTTTCTAAACTCTGTTAAGATAATGTCGTGTTGTAGATCTCTGGACACTCAAGAGAAATATCAGCTTTTCCTCCATTCCCGCCTCGTGTGTATTTTGAAGTGGCAGAAAGAACACTTGCCTGCTTGGATTCTATAGGTTGAGCGAAAATACATCACGGCGCAGTGGTCATCATCATCATCACATCATTCAAAGTACAACAAATGACTGCGGTGCGAGAACAAGGCCACCGGGTGCCGCGCTGTGCACCTGGAACCGGCACTACTTTTTATACCTCCGCCAGAAAATCGTCAAGCAACGTCATTATAATATAATCGATTATGTTCTGCTCTGCATCAACGCAATATCGACCATGTCTGCATCACGATGCATCGATTATACGGTTAATTTCAACACCCCTAATATCTACACATATATACAGTGCATCCGCAAAGCATTCACAGCGCATCATTTTTTTCCACATTTTGTTATGTTGCAGCTTTATTCTAAAATGGACAAAAATATTTTTTCTCCCTAGAATTGGACACAACACCCCATGATGACCACATGAAAAAGTTAACTTTTCATGCAAAAACTGAGAAAGTACATGTACATCACATGTATTCACAGAATTAATCAAAAGTGAAAACAATGATGCACTGTGAATACCTTCTGGATGCAATGTATGCGGACAAGCGAGCACTTTTAATACCAAAAACAAAAGACTGACCTTACCATTGGTTTATAGTAACGTGTTGTAAAGGTCAGATCGATGATGAGGCCGAGCACTTGCTTCTCCTTCTCTAGACGACGCACAAGGTCAAAAGGACCAAATGCCTCAGACGGAGACAAACAACAGCTGAGGGACTGTAAGAAAACCTTCACAATGAGTACAAGTAACACTTCTACATTCACACATTTTAGGGTGGTAGTAGCCTAGTGGGTTAGACAATCGCGAAGTGATTGTCATTGTGAAACACTGCAGCACAGCACACAATGAAATGTGTGCTGTGCAGGCGAGCAGTGTGTGGGGACGGTACTTTGCTCAGTGGCACCTCAGCGGTACCTTGGCGGATCGGGATTCGAACCGGCAGCCTTCCGATTACGGGTCTGCTTCCTTCCCAGCTACGCCACCACTGCCCTAATTAATAAAACAACCATTTACCTTAATCAACGGAACCTTGAAAGCTATAAATCGTGTTCCTGGGATCCTCTTCCCCAACGCCTCATAGTCCATCCATCTGAAAACGGCAAGCTTGGAGTCAGCACAATACACTCATTCAGGGCAGAACCAGAGACCACTTTAGGCCAGTCAAAATGGCCAATTCATTCAGCTTGTCAACTTGCCTATCAGGAATGCCCTTCTTTTTCTTGGAAGCCATTTGTTCAGGAATCTATATTAGAAAAGTAACACGGGGGGTACGATGTAAACACAGTGGGTTTTAAGTCGACTTGGAAATCAGGGTTATTAATATCAAGCCAGCCCACCCCCTCAGTCTTGGGGGGGTCAACTCTTTTGTGTAAAGATCGCGCAGTTTTATATCTTACAACTACTGAGATTCGCTACGAGTATGTTACGTAACCAAAATATGAGACGGAAAGAAAATATTAAGCATCAGTCTGCGTGTCAGTCACGACAGATCTACGGTATAACGAGATTTAATCTCCAGAATACACGCGATGCCATGCTGCACTTTCGATTACGCTCATTAGCGCGACGCCGGTGGCGGCATGACAGACAGGGTATCCTTACTTAAACACCAGCTACGGAATACGCAAAGTTGACTTACAACGTTCAAATAATTCTAGTTAAAAACACTCCCGAACGCAACTACCCAGTTAGCTAAAAACCTACCTACTAACTTACTGTGAGGACAACGCGTTTCCGGTTCGGCAAGAACAGGACAATGTTGCCAGGTGCGCTGCGTGGATATTTTAAAAAAATCATTTGAAGTGAATTTTCAACGGTCCAAATTGAACAAACACTCACGCGCGTTGTGTGTCATATTATTCATGAATTAACAACCACGTATTCTTAGGAACTCCTTCCCTCCAAAGAACGCCGAATACAGAAGCTTAAAGGAAAGTAGCTTAAAGAAGCTCACATTACGCAGCTCTGGCAACCATCTAAAAGCGCCACCGCCGCCCGGCTGATCGAAAGTGGCTACATGCCGCTACTGCCCCCTACGGCGCCGGGGCGAAGCGGTCAACCACAGAACCATCTTCTTCCTGGACCAACGTGCCCAACCTTGACGTTTTCAGCTTCATCCATGAACATCCCTGCAGTACACGCACCCCCCCCCCCCCCCCCCCCAAACGTACCAATGTACACACTCAGCACTTTGTAGGATATATTGGATTAAATAGGATAAGATCTTATAATGTATAATCTGTTTTACCAGATTAATGGTTCAAGTGGTTATACCAATGAGGTTTAAATGCTGTGTACGTTTTCTTGTTTCTCTGCAACTTTGTGTAAGAGATGGATCTTAAAATGCACTGATCTCACTTCACCTTCTTGTTCGAACAAACGAACAAACTGCTTTTGCTGACCTGAATGCTAGTGACTCTGGACTCAGTAATAAGTGTTACTGGAAGGGGTAATTGTGGAGACAGTCCGCTGGCATTTCTGGGGTGTTTCCTGTAAAGCGGTGTTCAGAAGGTGGAAAGCACACGGTTATGCAACACAGGTATGCTGTGCTGACATATCCTGAGACAGGAAGGTTCTTTATTGAAGTACTAGTTAATTATGAATGAGGCACACCCAGTTTCTTGACAGCGCTGCTGCATGACGTGGTGCTGCGTGCACTGTTCTTGGCTTAATAGCCGCCCCTACTTTAAAACAGCCCATTGATGATAAAAGACATCCACTCCGTTTCCACTACTTCTGAATCGCAACTGATCATGACACACTGGACCAAGCACAAGCAACGCGGTGACATCTGCAACAGGGCAGTGATTGTGTCTGTGGAAGATTTTCATCCCGGAGTTGATTTAAGCAAAAGGAAAGGTGTCAGTAAGGACACCAAAAGACTCCATAAAGTCCTGACCAGACTGGGCTTTTTGGTGAAGATCTACTCAGACCCCACAGCGGACGACATGTGTGATTTGTTCAAAAAAGGTACGTGAGGCTGTTTGCTGACATGAGGATTGTTAATGCTCAGTTAGCAGTTTAAAAGTGTGCAATGCTGTCTCTGAAATACTCTTAGGTTCATGCTAAGTATGAATCAAAGGAATCAGCAAAACTAATATGTGGTTTATTGTTGTAAACATCCAGGGATCTGATAAAATATACACTTTTAAAAAAGGTGGATTGCTGTTGCTGTACCCGTGGAGCTTTGCTATTACATCTGCATTTTTCATTTCGGAATGAAGAGATAACCTCTTAATTTGCTTCAAGTGTCAAAAAGAACATTTTAGTACTTTTGTGCACAAAACAAACACAATGCAGCTCTACTGTGGCCTTCTCAGAAATATTCTTGAGGAGGGAGAGCCAGGACAAACAAAAAAAACAAACTGTAGACCCAAACTGTGGACTTAAGTCCTTCTGTAGACATACTGTGATTTATAACTTGTCAGGTGGCTGATATTGGTGGCACTTGACAAGACTAATCATGCCGTTGATCGCCATTGCCTTTTACAGCGGTAATTAAACACTCCCCTGGTTCAGTTAATGAAAATATGTGTAAATAATGACCAGTTCAACAAGGCCTTTGCAAATCCTGAAAAAAAGCATGCAACAGCAGCATCAACAACAAAAGGTGACTAATAGTAGCTGGAGATTTGTGCATTGGCGACTTGTGTTGAGCTGTTTTATAAATTAAAGCTTGATGAATCAGTTTGATGAATCATGAGCAAGTGCCCAATGCATAATGTGTGCAGAGCCAAAAATGCATTGCTGCCAATCAGAGCTGAATTGATGTACAAAATCTGTATGAGAACAGCACTCAGACAGCGTCTGCAAGAGAAGCAAGCTATAAATTAGGAGAAAGACAATAATATTCGCTGCTCTCTGTCCTGCCCCAGTCAGTTTGTTCTAGCTGTACATCTAGTTTGTAAGACTCTATGAACGTCTAATGACTAGGCTGTTCTTCGGTCCGGCTGTGAAGTCTCTAGTCTCGTGTGTGTTGCTAATGGCAAACTTGTTCTGCTATACTGACATTTCCTGTTCTTGTCTGGAGCAAGTTTTTGCCTGGCGGCTGTGGTGCCAGGTTCAAGTCAAGGATGCTTCCTTGGAATGATGTGTTCTTCCAAGTCGAATCTTTCAGAGGTTAGGCAAGGTGTAATGGTAACCCCTCTAGTCTCCTGTGTAGCCTCCTTTTTTAACTCTGGGATCTTTTCTTGCCAAATAACCTTGTTTCATGACAGCAACACCCGAAATTAATCAGCAGGTTTAGACTGTTGACTGTTGTCAGTCCATATCATATTTTTCTGTCGTATTTCTCTTTACAGAGAGCGAGACTCCTGTGAAGAACTGTTTCATTGGCATCATATCCAGTCACGGTGAGGAGGGAGTCGTGTCTGGGACTGACGGCAAACTTGTTAGACTGTCACAAATCTTCAGGTTGTTTGGAAGTCCCACGATGGCAGATGTGACAAAGCTCTTTTTTGTGCAGGTAAACACTTTTGATAAAGATTCCAACACTTATTAATGTTAAATAATGTTCCATGATATAATCAGATGGCAGTGTTTGCTAAAAGAAAATTTATTTAGTCTATACATAGCATACAAAGCTCTCTTTAGCTTTAAAAACATTATAGATAAACATCCTGATGAATTAATGCATTTTCATCACACATCCTGTGTGTGATTCTCCATGAAGGCATGTCGAGGGCATGAACTGGACAACGGCGTCGAGACAGACTCTGTCTCTGTGGAGGAAGATGGACTGTGGGATTACCTCTCCATCCCCATTGACACCGCTGTCATGTATGCGACAGCTCCAGGTAACTGTAACTTGGGCCACAATTAATGGATACACCAATTCATTTTAATCAAAATATAAGAATGCTCATTGAACCCACAATTTGCCTCTTTGAAGAAAAAAAAACTGTCACACAGCACCTTATCTGCTTTTCTTAGTTTATGTATTGGTCCCAGCATGGCAAACAGAAATGGCCCATTGTGCAAGCCCCCCCACATACACACACACACACACACACACACATGCAAGTGCATAAGACTCATCCAGTCACTATTCAGGATGAATTTGTCCTTCCATGCCTTTTCTATACAGAGGAATTATGCATGCAGAAGTTTTTCTTTTTAATAAGTTCCCATTGCATTGTACTCATTTGCAGTACAGTTGTAATTCTGTCATTTTCATTAAACGACATGGCTTGTGTCTAGTTAAACCAATGGCAGACATGCTTCATGCTACTTTTTAACTTACTGCATAAAGTTTATTCCATAAATTTAGTAGTAAACAATTATGCATTGATAAATAATCTAATTTTCTGTTGTCCTGAAGGTTACAGTGCCTTCATGCATCCCCTGGGTTCAGTCTTCCTCCAAACCCTGTGTGATCTTCTGGAAGAAGAGGGGGGTTCAAACCTGGAACTAAATCGTCTGATGACTCGACTGAACTACCAAGTGGCCTACAACTTCCAGGCTAGAGGAAAGACGCTGGCAGGCAAGAAGGAGATGCCGTGTTTTGTAACCAGTCTCACCAAAGAGGTGTTCCCTTTCAGAGACTGCATGCAGACAGTTGAGGACGTGAGTCAGAAGCTTTCTAGCATGGCAAGTCTGGACGTTTCCCACAGGCAACGCAAACGTTCCATCAGCTGAGAAGAATGATGAGTCTTGCCTTCTGCAATAGTCAATGCGTGTGTGAGTGAGTGTGTGTTTGGTTTTTAATTTATAATTTGGTTTTTCATTTATAATCTATTTTTACATTATTTTCAGTATCTTATTTTTATATTGTTGTTTTAGTTATGTTCTGGTACGGGTTCAGATATGGCGATTAAATAATTAAAAACATTTTGTAAGTCATCCTTGTTAACCTTGTGTATTAATGCATCCCCATCGTATCCCATCCTTGTCTGTTCATTGTTTTTGCTGTTTGATAATCCCGTGGTCTGGTTTTCAATGTTTTGGGTACCCATATCTATCATTCAGTCCATTGAACTTGTGGTTTTATTCTACACTTTTCTCAATAAAGCAGACTTTATCTATATCATTTATATGTAAATGTCTAGTGGGTAACACACTCACCTATGAGTCACAGGTTCAAACCCCACTTACTAACATTGTGTCAATGAACAAGACAACAGGGTCAGTGGCATAAAGGACTCATAATCAGAAGGTTGCGGGTTCAAATCCTGAACCACCTATGTACCACTGAGCTTCCCTTTTGTTTGTGTTCTAGATAAGGGTGTCTGAAAAATGCAAATGCACAAATTCTATTTACAATGCCATCAAAGTCAGTATGTTCAAAAATGTTTTCAAGAACAAAAGCAAGCTGTAGCTGGGTGGGTAAGAAATGGAAACTAATTAACCATAAGCACACTGGTGTTCACCTATATTCATTTCCAGTAATGCAGAAGATGATGAGGGTGGAGTGCACATTCTTCCTTTGTGTCTGAATTTGATGGTGCTGAAGAAGCATCTGAGTCCAAACTTGTTTAGAAAACAGATGTGCATAATAACTATGTAAGATTTTAAGCACAAATATTCAAATTGCAATTCATTTGGCAATTGGGAATATTCAATCTGAGCATGTAATTTGATATTACATTTTGCAATTGGAAAACTCAATGTGCAAAGTGCTGATGTAATCCTTAGTTCATTTTGAAAAGTATTTTGAATTAAAAAATAGAGAAACAATTCACTGAATTGAATTCCATTTTGACATGGGTTTTCTGCACATATATTTAAATGGCAATTAATTTAGCAAATGGCAATTCAATGTCCAAAGTGCTGATGCAATCCTTTATTTATGTATTTTTTAAAATAATTAATATAATAACAAATCACTGAATTGCAAATTGTGCAAAGGCTGTGAATACCTGTGGGTTTTCAGTTTTCAGTAAACTTGCCAAAACCTTGAATAATTTTTTTTTTCACATTGTCATTATAGGGTGTTAGTGTAGGATTCTAGGGGAAAAAATGTAATCAGTTTTGGAATAAGGCTGAAACATAACAAAATGTGGGAAAAGTGACATGCTGTGAGTACTCTCCATATGCACTGTATGTGTTTGGTTAAATTGAAAGCAGTTTGATGCACAGTGTGTGCAGGGGCATTTTGTGTACTTTTTCTTGTTGCACTGACTGGAATTTTTTTACTCACACCCACACGCACACACACACACACACTCCAGCAATGGGACTAGCATAGCCCATCTTTACAGCGGCACAATAGATCAAAATAAATCTATCAATTACTGTAACTGAAAAAGAATGAGACAGTTGAGGCAAACACTCAAAGGCCAAAGGTTTGGACACACCTTCTCATTCAATGTGTTTTCTTTATTTTTATGACCATTTGCGTTGGTTGAATCTCACTGAAGGCATCAAAACTATGAATGAACACATGTGGAGTTATGTACTTAACAAAAAGTGGAGACCTGACCTCCACAATCACTGGATCTGAACCCAATCTAGATGGTTTAGGGTGAGCTGGACCGCAGAGTGAAGGCAAAGGGGCCAACAAGTGCTAAACACCTCTGGGAACTCCTTCAAGACTGTTGGAAAACCATTTCAGGTGACGACTTCTTGAAGCTCATCGAGAGAATGGCAAGAGTGTACAAAGCAGTAATCAGAGCAAAGGGTGGCTATTTTGAAGAAACTAGAATATAAAACATGTTTTCAGTTATTTTTTGGTAAAATAAAAATGTGTTTGTGTGTTCATTCATAGTTTTGATTGGGTTCGATTGCTGGTGTCTTCCTCCTGTAAGTCGCTTTGGATAAAAGCGTCTGCAAAATAAAGTAAAGTAAAGTTTTGATGCCTTCAGTGATGCCTTCATGTAAATGGTCATGAAAATAAAGAAAACACATTGAATTTGTCCAAATTTTTGGCCTGTACTGTACATAGTAAGTCAGTTGCTCTTCTAGCTAGTAATAATTAATAATTTACTTTACACTGGTGATAATAGATTTTTTTCTGTATATACAGTACATGCAAGTAAACGGTAGATATTTTTGTGTTTTAGTTGAACTATTTCTCCAACATAAAACAAAACTGAAATGAGAACAGCCAACCACCTCACATTATGACTCAAGGGTGTTAAAGGTGAGCCGTTCCCTTCCTGTGTTTGCCTGCTGCTGTTCCTGGAACAGGGCATTTAATCTTGAACTGTATCCTGGTGCAATCCATCAGGTGACCCTTTTCCCAGCGGGTGTATTGATTATTACATGGCAAGAAGACCAGACATATAAAACACAGTGATGTTTGTACTACTAAAATAAAATATTTTCAGTTTAATAGTCATTAACCATAAGAAAGCTATGATAAGACCTGTCATTTCATTGTATTTAATGGGTCGTTGTGTAAATAATAAATAAATGGCAAAAACACAAATATTTAATACAAAAAAAAATCTCTACATGTGTCTTAAAAAATGGCTTTACTGCACATTATTTTGCTCTACAAAGCTTTTTTTTATTATTTCAATTATTCAGTTATTGAATTCATTATTCTTGATATGATATTTTTAGTAAATAAGTAGTAGTAGCGGTCGTGGTTGGTGTAGTAGTAGTTTTTATCACGTGCACGTCTTCGGATGTGGTTTTATGATTTAGCTTCACTCATCTTTCGGATCTTGGTGCCCCCTGCTGGATAGATCTGCCAGTGCGTGGTTTGGTATAGAGTCGGTTCTCTTTAGTATATTTTGTAGTCTTGGTTTTATCTTTACATGCAGTTGCTTGTCTCGGTTTTATACAGCCTCTTATGACGTTGCACGTTATAGTTTGTTGCCAGGTATTCGTCGTTCCGAGACCTAAAAGTGCGCTATAAATATGCACACAAATATTTTTCGTACAGCTATTCAGAGAATAGGAGCTAACCAAAACTGCTGGGACGTTTTCTGTTCTTATACCTAACGACAATACCTAACTCTAATTAACATACTCTACTTTTCAGAAATAACGGCATGCCTCTTGCTTAAAAGTTCATTAAATCGAAAAAGTTAATTAAAAGTAAGTAATGTAATGCATTGTTAACCCATTAGGGGTCGCCACAGCGGACCAACCGGCCTGGTTCTTCGCATAATCGATTCGGTCAAAGTTTCACGCCGGATCACATACGTCCCCAGGGGCTGGGCCAAGCGCAACGGAAATACTAGCAGCATTTCCCAGTAATATCTCTCATGCAAACAGCCCAAATGAATTCTACACAACTACTAGCGGAGATTCGGACGCTTGGCAGTGAAAGGCGAATAAAAAGCCACCAGAGAGATGGATTACGCTCCCCACGAACACTAGGTGTCACTGTCGCACAAAGCAGGCGCCGCGGCGCACGTGCAGCTCTGATTTCAACCACATGACTTACATTACATTAGCAGCATTTATCAGACGCCCTTATCCAGAGCGACTTACAATCAGTAGTTACAGGGACAGTCCCCCCTGGAGCAGCTTAGGGTCAAGTGTCTTGCTCAGGGACGCAATGGTAGTAAGTGGGATTTGAACCTGGGCCTTCTGGTTCATATGCGAGTGTGTTACCCACTTGGCTACCACTACCTTTCAACGCAGTGTCACAAACACGGGAACAATGTGTGTTCTATCGTTCCGTTTACAAAAGCAAATAAAAGAAAGAAATCTAGAAGAACTCTAACAGAACTTCACCAGAGTTTAATTACAAGATCAAATATTAAGCAAAACACTGAGGTATATCGTGGAAAGGGTCAAAGAAATTCAGGCCAATAGTCATGTGCCTGTGTCAGCAAAAGCACACTGAGAGTGTCTTGCGTCCAAAAAAAATTCATCTGACTGTGTTCCAAGTTGCATGTGACTGTACTGTGTAATTTATTCCAAGATTAGCACTTACTCATGTGTATCCTGCTGAATGTAAAACTGCCATACATCATGAACGGGCAGAAAAGCAACTGTCTGGGTACAATTTGGAGCCATTCTTAAACACCTTGACCGCTGGCTGCTGAATTATCATTTGAGTTGAAAACATGTCATTTCAGTGAGCCACAGTTCCCTAAATTGACTGCCCTGGTGATGTCGAAATTACGGCCCTGCTGTTTCCTCGATGGTTTACGGCAGGACCAGAGTGGAAACCATCCAGATCTTTCTTGCAGAAAAGATTCTCAATGCTGTGGGATAAGGAATTGTCCAAAATACTGAATGCATGGCCCCCGAAACGTTTACCTATAACGCTATTAGGTGAGAACTGGTGGTTCTTACTATTTACACTACAGCATGGGGGGGTAAATTGAATAAGAAATTCACACTCAGGTCCCATGCAGGTTCTGTGAGTCCAGAGTCCTGTTGGGCTGAATGGGAGCCCACACGAGGAGGCTTCATCTCTTAGTCCGTTTGTTGTCCCGACTTCAAATGTCTGCCATTAAAATTTCAGTGCCTTCACTCGGTGGGAAGCAGCTAGGAAAAACCTGACAGATGGAACTGACATATTTTACCAACGTTTCTGCACTCCAGCCATTTGGGGATTTCAAGACTTTCTTCAGTAACCTTGGGAGTTTTTAATACATTTATATGTATATTACATAGTTTTTTTTTCAGAGAAATCTACTTAAACTATAGTTATTATATATTTTAAAGAAGTTATCTTATAACCAGTCTTATAATCAGTGCTATTGCAGCAAAGCTATTGAAGAGCAACACTATGGTGGGGCAGTGGTGGCCTAAAGGTTTCATAAGCGAACTCATAAGGGTTGAGGGTTCAAATCCTGAGTCATCAAGGTGCCACTGATGCACCCTTACCCTTGAGCAAGCTACTGTCCTCACACACTACTCCCCAGAGGACACATTTTGTTGTGTTCACAGTGTGCTGGTGCTATGACGAAAACAATTACATACTGTTTTACATTTACATTTACAGCATTTATCAGACGCCCTTATCCAGAGCGACTTACAATCAGTAGTTACAGGGACAGTCCCCCCGGAGCAACTTAGGGTTAAGTGTCTTGCTCAGGGACACAATTGGTAGTAAGTGGGATTTGAACCTGGGTCTTCTGGTTCATAGGCGAGTGTGTTACCCACTAGGCTACTACCACCCTGTTTCAATCAGATGTGTAATTTATGTGACATGAAAATGTTTTAAAACATGAATACATCTTCCTCAAAGGTCTTGTCAGTGTCGAGAAGAACACTCAACACCGACAACTCGAGTGGTTCATTACCTAATGAGGAGGAGGCTATGGGATGGGCATTCTATTTGTTAAGCGGTTTGAGGTTTCACAGGCTGAGTAGCCAAACTTAACGGGAAACCCACTGGAGTCCAGGAGATGTCTGAGAGCGAGAGAAAAACAATCAATTAATCTCCCAGCAGGACGGCCGAGGAAAGCCTCCGAAATCCAAAATGTCATTTCCTGTTCTCAGGCCTGAATAAACATGCATTGATTGCAGAGATTAGCAGCAAAAGGTAGAACACTTTTACACACACAGACCCAGCAACAGTTAACATGGTCAACTAAATCCGAGCGAGCCCTCCTGCTCCTGATTCTTGTTTCCACGTTGGGAGTTCAAGCCTAGCTTTACTAGGTCACAGCATCTCCTACATCTCTCTCTCTCTCGCGGCCCTAATTGGTCGTTCCCTGGCAGCTATTAGCATCCCAGGGGCCACAAAAACTCCTAACCTACCTTCCATGCCCATTGCTAATTGAAATAGCTAATGAGGTCTCCAAGGGCTCCCCCCAAATCTCTTCCTTAAAGCAGGGACAGCACATCCAGCTACAAATAATGGTGCAATAAAACCGGAGGAATGTTCTCGCCCCCTTCTGCAATATAAATTTGTGTCGGGTCGAATGTGTGATTTATTAAAGATTTAGCGAACTCTCAAAATTAACATGGTCTATACAGAGAACATGAGAAATGATACTAGCCACTTCAGATGCAATACATAAATATAAAAAAAAGACCCTGTGACATGACTTCAAGCTTTTGTTGAAGTACAGCAGCAACTGTTTGGTGGTCCTGGAGGGAATTTCGGCTTATCAGTTTGCTGGAGACGTGGAGCTGTTGCTACAGTCCCAGGACTCCAGGCCCGGACAGTGATTTACACACGACCCTTCAGTAAAATTGCAGGGGAAAAGCCCAGGAACGGAGAGGGAAAGTAACAGCCGTAAACGTGGGGCCTCCAGGCAGAAGAGAAGCTAAGCGCCCCTCCTTTTTTTTTTTTTTATACGTTAAGTTTATTTGTAAACCATGGCTGCACTACACTGCCATGCTGTAAAAGCCACAAAACCTGGGATGGTAGATTTATTAAAACCACAAGGCTGAATCGGGCCGGCTGATTTGATTAATGCGGGCAGTCAGACGCTGTAATGCCAGGTCAGTGCAGTGCAGCGATTCGGCAATCATGTCACAATCACATGAAGCGTCCTCACCAAAACAACACAATGGAGCCTTTAGAAATAACTTGAGGTTTATTATCTATGGAGTCTTAGGAGAGTCACACACAAGAGTTTGGGAAAGGGTGAGATTCACAAAAGTATAATGAGAAGTAATGAAAGTCATACATCTGGAATGAAAATTAAACTCCTAACTACCATTAGAGAGAACTGGACTAAAACAAATTGTATTGTTCTTAAGAAAAAAAAGAAAGAGAAAAACACTTTATACATTTTTATACAAGTAGTACGTTGAAGGAATCCGTTGAAAAAGTATAGAAATTTACAAAAAATACACTTTGTTTTAAAGAGAGAGCAAAAATAGAGCGGTAGTCAAATATTGACCAATAATAACTCCTTTTCATACAGTTTCAAAAACTTGGTCTAATATCTAAAAAAGATGAAAGGCATATACAGCTGTAAAACATATAAAGAGTCCATATTTTCATTCTTCAGTCTGATGATTTGGTTACCAATGAGAGGGGCTGTGTCTGGAACAGGGCATGATGGGAATGCAAAGCTGCCTGGTGGTAGGCGGTGGGCGGAGACAACATGGAGGGTGGCAAGGTGGTGAAGGGGATTGGCCGAGACAGCAGGGCAGAGGGCTGACTGGTGGAGCCGAGGTGGAGAGAGATGCTTGGGTGGGTGGAGGGTGGGGTGGAGGAGGAAGAGGAAGAAGAGGCTGAGGATGAAGAGCTGTGGCCCGAAGTCTTGCCCGGCAGGGGGAAATGGTGGTGAGCCCGGCCTTCGGGTTTGGTGGTGAGGGACAGTGGCTGCGCCTGCTCCGAGTGGGTGGCGGCGGGAGCGGCTGGAGACGCCAGGGCAGCTGAGGGCGTGGCAGGTGAGTCCAGCATGCTGCTGTGAGAGGAGGTAGGACTGTCGCACATTTTCTCTGATGACAAATACGAGCCACACTGCTTCTTGCTCTGTGGTGAGAACTTATCTACAAAAGAGGGAAACAAAGCATTGAGAGACTCAACCTAGTTCAAACATTGAAATTTACATTAACTGATACATACACGACTCAGGCACGTATATATGGGTGAAAACACAGCGGAAAATCTGTACACCTCACCAGAGCCCCATAAATATGTAGGCAGTATATTTAGAAGATGCTGTTCAGGAATGTTGTACCACCTTGCCATTTGCAGAGCTTGCAGAAGAAAGTTGTGGCCGAAGGGGGGGGGTTACAAATTCTATGTGGGCGACGGGGAGGGTGTGAATGTTTTAGAGTGCTATAAATCTGCCACAATTTGCCACTTAAGAGGCACGTTTTCTAAAACACGTATTTATACAATTAAATGTCATAAAATGTTGTATTCATTACTTTGTCAATCCAAATTCACTGGTGAAAGCACTAATAATCTGGTTTGGTTTGTTTGGTATTGAATTTCCAAAGCAGTCGTAATAGCTCCTGAATCTGCCGTAGACAAGTTTTATTATGAGGACATGAATCGGGGGTAAACAGAGACAGGAACTTATGTTCAGTGTTGCCACATTGGTGCCAAGGTGCAATATTTAAATATGAAGTAGCAGCAGATAAATACTTATTAAATAGTCTGTGATTTGACATTTTCGCATGACAGAAATAATGGGCAGAAATAATCAGGTATCCAAAACATTGCCTCCACTAATGCACATGGGTGGTTAAGCTCCTCCCATCAGCTCCTCCCATTTTAAACTTGATTAAAGATTATGTTCTGGGTGACAGAAATAATTATACAAGAAAAACACAGGAAAGTTCAGAGTTTGGTTTTTCCACCACCACCAGACTTTGTTGAGATTAAGATTCCCCAATATTGCAAAAAAAAAAAATCCACCAGAATCAAGAATAGCGCGACCCACATGGACAAAGTGAAACACACACGAAACATCCCAAACGGATCATGACGGACAACGAAGACAAGAGTTAAAACTGCCAGAATTTTATTTTTAGAACCGTAAAACATTTAGCCGTGTACTGTTGTAGGCTACTGATTTGTCTATAAAAAGTGTTATGTGTTCGTCTCTGGAAGTCTCATAAAAAGGAATTTCAAATGTTTGCATAGGTCCTGAAACAGTAACTCCCATAAAGCGTTTGTTTGCAGACCACGAAATATAGGGTCTCATTTTATTAAGGGGGGTGACCAGACACAGGTGCGAATTTTGTAGCCTCTTTGGATTGCTACGTGAACATGCTTTTTTGCACTTCAACTTGAAATAATTTTAGAATTGTTAAAGCTAGATAGGTTTAAAATGATTTTCTCTTTTTTGTTGTCACTGCATTTAATTTAAGGATTTTGTCAGCAACAAATGAGCTGTGCTAATTATAGAAGCGTACAGCGATTACTTTTATTTTTATTACACATTTTATTTTCCTAACTGTCTGAAAAGCTGCAATAATTAGGTTCTAAAGTTCAAAACCTTTATATAATGTGTTTGTGTGATTTATATATGTTAATACAGTTGTGAAATCAATATCAGAAATCAATATAATTGTGAAACCCGGGATTATTTCCCTGACTATAATCGTTCCACTACCATCTCTAATCATTGCAACCCTAGTCCTAGTCTAGAGATCCGATAAAAACTGAGCGAAAGGAAGGAATGCAACCTACCTTCACGTGCAGACTCTGGCTTGTTTTCTCTTTTCCTCTTTTTCCGTTTTCCCTGTAAAGGTTAAATAACCTTTAGTCAAATTGAAACTGGGAAAAGAAGAAAAGTACTAAATGTTTGACTGCCTCTGTCTCGTCAAGCCAGAGAAGAAAGAACAGAACTCACATAGTTGTCCCGCGCCGACCAGCCAGGATAGAGCTGAGAATGCAGTTGTCTCTCTTTCCTTGCCAACTCATAATACTTGGCCTGTTCCTCACGAGACAGGGAATGCCACTGCAAATCAAATTCAATCATTTCATCATCATTATCATATGTAGAGGTGAGTGAAAAGCATTTACATGATGCAAAACTACACACTACATTAACATACACATTGTTTACTATTTATTGTGTAAGGACCTACAGTAAATGCAATTTCCGCCTTCCTAAAAGCGTTACTTCTTGAGAAGCCCTAAAATATCAACATATCCACAACAGATCTGCAAATGTATTTTATTAATGTATTAAAATAGTTAAGACCTCTGGAGAACACCAGGGGTGATGGTCATAACCACACTCCCTAAACCAAAGGTGTGGTTATGACCAGTAACTTTTGCATTTGGGTTTCATTTAATTAAACATTTACCTTTTCAAAACGCAAAATAAATGTCCACAGTTTCCAATATTTTGGAGGACATTTTTTCCCTCTCTAAGATAACAATTCAAACAAACCTAGTATTTTCTCGCCTGGTACTGGAGCTCCACTGGCATGAATATTTGCATCTTATCAGAAGAACGCAATCTCTGTCTCGTTCCAGCCAGGAATAAAAAGGCAGTAGGCTGTGCGCTCACCCGTCTCCCGAGGATCTGGTTGATGGCCGCGCTCTCTTTCAGAGTGCACTCAGCCACCACTTTGGCTCTCATCTCTTTCATGTAGAGCATGAAGGCGTTTAAGGGCTTCTTGATATGTGGTATCTTATCTTCGTCCTTCTTGACTGGGACCGAGGGTTTCCTGCGCAGACACAGTGTAGTAATGTTAACAAGGAGCTGGGCAGTAGGGTCTGGGGAGGGGTGCCATCGCCAGGCTACTCACCCATGCACGGAAGGGCTGCCAGTGTCACTGCTGGGCTCCTGTTTGATGGTGGGTGAGACAATGGCAGGGTGAGGGATGCCCGTCTGGTGAAGGCTGTGGGTGGGGTGGGGCACCATGTGGGGTGAGAAACGGCTGGATACCAGGCTGTTGAGAAGAAGAAGTGCAAAATTAACTTTAATGTGGCAATCTGCTGTGGAAATAAAATTTTTACTTTAAAATGACTCTTTGCATGAACTTTATTGAAAAGTTGAATACAGACTAATTGATAAATTTGTGCATTTACGTATTTAAGGCGTTGCTGCGAATTGTGTTGTAAATGTCCTCCTCAGGGGCCAACTATCAAAAATGAGCTTAATATAAACTCTTATAAACTCAAAAATGAGCTTAATATAAACTCTTATAAACTCAAAAATGAGCTTAATTTAAACTTAATATAAACTCTACCCTGCATTTTGTAACCTGAGAGGGGGAAAAAATTCACAATCCTCTTTCCAGCGGTTAGACATTTCACAAAAATGTTAAAACGGGAATACATTATTCCAAGTATGAGCAAAAAAATGGACCATTTATGGTAAAAACATAGGTCTGTGATGTTGGCTGCACATACGTCGAGCCATACACATACACATAAACACACACATGGTAATTTGGGAGATGCTTCATTACCTGTTCCCTCATATAGCCCTCTATATCTAGTACTCACAAAAATAACTGTGTTTAGCAGCAGTTTTTGTCCTGCCGGTTTAAACTGGGTCGAGTGTTTGGAATGGACACCCGCCATGGACTCTTGAGACGGTCCATACCACAGGCGCTTCGGGGATTAACCCAATTTGTAGGTGAGTAAAAAAGTCAGTTTGCATTGTTTCATGCAAGTCAAGGCATTTACAGACATATTTTTGTGAATATTACGTTAAACCAATTTAACACCTGCACAAATGGCACTATTAAATCTATTAAATAACCTTTGAAAAAGAAAATCTCTTTCTATCTCTCTGACTTTGAAACTCTGGCGTTAAATTCTAATTATTCTCCCTCTTGCTTTATTGATGTGAGAACTGAACCCCTATTGATTACAGGAACCTTTAATCGGAACATGACAATCTAACGGGTTCAAAGTCACAGGAGGGAAGGTGGCCGAAGAGGAAAAGAAATCACTTCAAAAGGCTTAATTTTTTGTTATCCATGATGATGAGAGACAAAAGGTGCAACAAAAGTAATTCCAGACAGGAATTCTTTAAAAAAAAAAAAAAAAAACAGAATTTGTAAATATAAGTGAGACAAAAAAACTTTCATCTAAAAAAACAAACCAAAACAATGTTTGACTTGATTATTTTTCACCCTGCTCGGTTTTATCCGTTGAGAACTGAGGCACTAAAGAGGGTGCAAAGGAAAAGGCTTGTGCGCTCTTCTTACTTACCTAGACATGGAGGGATTCATGGCCAGTGCTGGGTAGGGGTGTCTGAAGCCGCCCGGAGGTATGGAGTACATGTGTTGGCCCTGCCTATGAATGGAGAAGAAGGGGTGCTGCTCAGATCCTGCACACAGACCTGCTATTTTGCTCACTGTAAGAGTGCTGATGTGGAAATCTGTCAAAATTGCTGACAGGGCGACAGCGAAATGCCACCAGAAGCCAGGGTGGGGGTAGGCAAAAACAAAAAAGACTTACTGTGGAACCAACCACCCCAGGGGGTGAGCAATCTGCCCCACGGCACCGGGAGAAAGAGGGTAATAGGGCGAGAGCTCAGAGGGGTGGGGAGTCCTTGGAATTCCTTGACACACAAGATAAGACATGAAATCAATGCAACTGAGAAAATAAAAGAGCACAACTGCTGCCTTATTCTACATGAAGCCTCGTGGGCGCTACAAATATACAGTGTAGGGAGGGGTCGGTTTTATCAGAGGCTATACATGAAATTCACTACTTGCAATGGTACTTAAGAGTTATGCTCATATTTATTGCGGTGCAGTGTAAATATTCGACAACTATGTGATACTGTTGTATCCAAAATGTCCCAGTGTGATGTCAACTGGTGCAAGCCTGAGAACGAGGGACACTTCATACCTGTTTTGGGATCCAAGATCTCCGGGGACAGGTGTGAGGGAGGGGTCCCGGGGGAAAAGTGTTCATTGCTGTAGGTGATGAGGGGAGTGAGGGGGTGGACGTGGTGGGGGTGCTGCACCACCGGGACTTTGTTGGACTGCACAGGGAAATAACGGAGTAGAAAAAAAGAAGAGAGAATTAAGGCACAGAGCTGAAACAAAAGGTTGGCGAGTAATGGAGACATCCATTTGACCTCGATCTCATTCGGTTTAAACGAGTGGCGCCTGTGCATCTCACCAACAATAGCCCTCGCCCAGTCTGTTTACTTTACTCCTTTCTTCTCCTCGAAAAACCAACATTCATTGGGCAGCGGGCTAAACGAAGGGCTCAGAGTGGGATCTCACCTAAAGCCTGCGTACGACTCTGGCCATTTGCACATCTGCAGTTTCTGACCCCGAAAAAGCACCCACTGGCTTCCAGCAGATCGCAAGAGGACCCCGTGTGATGGGCGTACATGTAGGGACACCTCCTTTGGCACATGTTCAGCCTGCCTGCGTCAGGTAATGGAGTAAATAAGATAAGAGTTTGGATACCGGGCCGAGAAGGACGGAGCTAGTGGGATTGTCCTTTATCCAAATGTCAACTCCGAGTGAAGTGCTTGCAAAACAGGCTTTTAATCTAAAGGCCACACAAGTGCCTTTTTCCACCTTCTGTCGTCCATTTATTATTGCCCCCCACCCAGCTAATACGGCGCAGCGACCGCAGACGTTAATATTAATAATAATGGTCAGGTCCATTCACAAGGCCCTGTTCAGAGGCGCAGCCTATTGAATGGGGTGCTTGTTAGCTCAGGATGTCACATGGGAGAGCACAGTGAGAATGCAGTCTTGTTTCCTCCACTATAACCTTCCCCCACCTCTACGTAGGCTGTGGGCTTGACCTCTGCTCCAACCACTGAGCTTGCAAACAGGAACAAGGCCTTTATTGAGCTGCCCTGGCTCCCGTCTCGAGCAGTCCAAACAGAGATCCAGATCTCTGGCATGCCACGGCTCCTCCTTCAACTCTCACTGCCCCGCTTCTCCCGGCTACCTTCGGCGGTTTGCGCATGTCCGCTAACGGAACCGTCTGCTGCCGTATCACTTGCCGCCACGCCACCGTATCTCATGATTCTACAGGACACTACAGCCAACCAAAAGGTCAGCGTGGCTCAAAAAAGGAGTGCGAAAAGTCGCACTTTTCCTCCAAGCCTCGTAGCTGTGTACTTACAGTGTGCTGAGACCGAGACAGCGTCCTCCAGCCGGGGCAAATGGCGAGTCGAGCGGCTTCCTCCCCCCTCTCCCCTACTTTCCCTGGTGCCAAGAATCTCTGCTGTGTCAACACTCGGCCTGTTTCGTAAGCCTCCGCTGCCGACACCAACACCCACAGAGCAGGCTCCCGCCAGCCAGGCTCGCTGCCATGCCAAACGCACTGGACAGGGGCTGGAGACTCGAGGAATCCCAAGGATCCGTTTCAACACTCACGGGACCATGCAGGCTGTTTTTAACCCCACCGCTCTCAGCTCCACCACGTATGGCCACAGCCGCGCCAGGATTTGCCGGCTAGTCTAATAAAAGTGTTTCACCACTTTGAAATGTAGGGTTTGCGAACACAACACGTGACACATTTTAAGGTTAATACTGCATACCAGTGCTAGAGTAATATTTAGTGAACATTTCCTGATGGCGGCCATTGTTTAAGGTGTGAATCACACATGACCCCCTACAGAGGGCAGAGCAAATCCTGGCAATTCAGCGTCTAAGCCAAGGCCAGGGGCAAGTATAAAATAAATTTGATCAATTTAATCACAAATATTTAAAAGTGTAACACCAGATACCACAGGACACCATCAGAGGTCAGGACTGTTCTGCTAGCACACGAGTCATCTACACAATATTAGCAAAAAAAACACTATAAAAAGGTAATGATGAAGTTATTCAATCATCTACATGTACATAGTCCCAGAACATTCTGAGAAACTCAACAGACATTTTCTCTTCGCCAAGGGCATGCAGAACCATCAATGAAACTGGAGCAACACTGGATTAATACCAGGAAGTACAACAACAAAACTACTCACGACTCCCATCGATAAAAAGCGCCACCCCAATTTAATCAGTATATCACATGATGGCAGTAAAGGACAACTGCACATCAGCAATCACTGTGATATCTGACAGGACTTTGGGTTTTCAACTGCTGTGTCATCAACAAATGAAACTGCTACATGCCACTTTGAATGGTAAGCTCAGGATTGGTTGAAGTAAAAGCACATGACAACCATCACGTAATGACTTTAAAAAGGCACATTTTCCAATCTCTCTTTCCCATGCTGACAAACTCCCAATTGTCAATTTAGACAAACAGTGAATCGGCTGTTTGTAAATCAGATTCTTGAAAATGAGCTGAAGATCTGCTTGGCTGTAACGAGAAGTCCCTTTTTCCCGCAAAGAGCACACTATGTTTCTCAGAGCGCCGCTTAACCACAATCAAGTGAGTAAATCATGCCATTCACGCTCGTTTGGGTGGACCTCCAATCCGTCACAATGTTCCTTGTGATTGTGATTTGTACTCCTGCGATCTCTCCTTTGCCATTAGAAAGTCATGACATGTTAGAAGAAACATTACTTCAAATTGATATCTGAATACCAAATATCGAACACAGGAGGTGCGAAGGCCTGATACTGACAAAGATACAGATGAATGTTCATAGTGATTTATGGCTTTTTAGAGAAGCCAGCAGCTGATTAACAAGTAAAAGGAATAATAAAGCACTAGCAAAACTACACTGTCTCATTGAAAAAGCAAATAAATTATCTGAATGTCCCTAAAATCCTCTGCCAATATCATAACTGATATGCAAAGCCTCATACAGAAAAAAATATTTCTACATATGTCTGGTTTTAAGGCTAGGGAAAATAATCAGATAATTAATCACAGTTATAAAAATGTTAAATAAATGTTTAAGTTATGTCTCCAGAAAACATCTTCCCAAGCTAATGTGGTCATTAATAGATAATTCATCTCGAAATGAATTCCAGCAATCCGCCAACTAATTTTCTAGTAATGCACCAGATCACTGGGGTGCCTGAGCCTACAGATACAAGGAGGGATCAACCGGGACAGGGAACCAGTCCATCACAGGATGAAAACACACTTTCTCATCAAAATTCCCTCTATTAAATTCAGAGACTGCACATCACGCCACGACCAGACCTTGGCCCAAGTCGTCAGACTCAATTAGCCCTTTCCAACAGCACTGAGCGGACCCGGCAGAGCGTCTGAAGTCTGGAGGTGGTGTACGTCCGGCACCCATCACACCGCTGACATGGCCGCGTTTTCCCAATGCCGCGCATCACCTGCCCCCGCACGCTCTTTGATGTATTATTCATGGCCCCGGCATCGCTCTGGATGCTGGGCATCCCATCGCCGCCTACCCCCTTCCCCACTCATCATAAGCAAGCTGCCCAGAGGATGCCAACCGAATGCTAAACAAACCTGTCTCCTGAATAATAGAGCCGTTCGGACCGTTCCGGCTCACCCCATTAGCATGTGCGCCTTCTGGACCCAATCTGTGCACACGCAGAACCAAAATGTCTGATTTGGACATTTTGGAGTGATTTGGAGTGGACGCCCGTTAGAAACATGTCTTCTTATAAGCCCCCTTGTGCAGCAGTGGCACTCGCGCAAGGCATTAACGTTCTTGCGGCTTTGTTTTTCAATTTCCTGGTGGCTCACGGCGCTCCAGAGGCAAGGAACCTCCTCGATGGCAGAAGTCCCCGCTTCCTCGGCTTTGTGAACTGCAGCCCTGGCGGCATGTCCGCAGGCCACGGCGCAGCGTTTGGCCGCAGTGTCGTAATTTAATAAGCGCGCATTTCACAACAGCAGTATATTAGGGCAGGAAAGTGAAAGCTGTGACAGTGAGAGCTGTGTTCTGGCACAATCCCAGTGTGTGTTGCGGGGGTTACTGCAAGGGTCAGCTCTTGTTGTAATCAAAACTCTAAATTGGATTTGCCATCCAGACTCTGGTGACCCGCAGTGCCAGTTAGAAATCTCCTGAGCAAACGCAGTAATCTGCCCACTCTGAACAGAGTCAATGATCACTTTGTCACAACGGCACAGGCACATTTTTTTTAAGGGAAAGTGAGGGGGAAAAAAGTGTCTCCGGAATGGATTAGTCGCCATTTGCATTCCTGAGGCTCTCCGCCATGGTGTCTGGAGGGGGTGATGTAGGTCAAGAGTTGGGTCGCATGAGCTGTAAGAAGGGGCGGGGAAGCTGTGGTGAGGGGTGTGAAAATAAGTCTTCTGCTTGTTGACAATCTGAGCGACAGGCCTAAGCCCTCTGCCTCAGCAGGGCTACGGCTAAAAGCCCGATGCCTGACTGGGCAAAATTAAACAGAGATTCTGTGGCATCTCTCTCTCTCTTGCCCTCTTTCTGTCAGATTTCACAGATTCACAGCCTTGATGGCGTCTATTTCCTCCGACTCAGTTCGAGCTGAAACGTCTGGAATCCAGCAAGGCACAATTTATTTCACATTTCTGAATAAATGCTGTTTAGAAAGATAAAAAAGGTGTCTGTACCGCGCTGTGAAGGACGAGCAGAAAAGTTCTTTCACAACAGCTTGACATAGAGAACCAATAGCAGAAGAGACTTACTAAATGCCCAGGGGTGGGTGATCTGGAGTCTTTGAGCGATGCGGGTCCAGGGACGTCGAGGAGAGGCCATTTCATATGTAAGTACTGGGGAGAAAATAAAGAGAAAAGCTATGAGAACTTGAGTGGTAACGATTCAGTGACGACTGACTGAATGTTCCAATTCCGAAAATAAATGTTTTATTTTCTCCATTTCATTAGATAGTCAGGCCAATGGAGAAGAGCATAGGACATTCATGTTGCATTAGCACCGTTACAAACCCTTTAATACAATATAATTTATATTTAATTTAAGAACTTGAATTGACTTGATTTGTAATTGCAAGCGAAACTTTTGTTCTTTTTTTCTTGAGTGTTTGTTCTAGCACCCATGAATAAAAGACTGTCCTGGTGTTAATTGTGCAATCCACGGCATGAAAGAACATTAAGCTGGGCCCCTTTATCCTAAATCCTATTATTTAGTCTATTCTGTATGTGTCCCCATTTAGCTGTGGGGTCGTGGAATTATTAATCCTTCGCTCTAGTGAAGGCCTTGATTCTGTAGTCCCACCGATAAATACAGGAAAAAGAGATCACGCTCACTAGAGCCAGTGACAAGGCTGAAAAACGTGAAGTGGCAGGATAGGAACAGCTGGGAGGAAGTGTAGTAAAGGTACTGCGAGAACAGGAAAGCAGGGGGTGGGTGGATTGCCAGTCGAACCCACGGGCCGAATCATGGCCCCTGTGGGTCAGTTGTGAGTTTTCACTTGCACACGAAATAACAGAGTGTTTGACAAGAGAGGGAGAGAAATGTGGCTAGACGGGGCGGGAGAGACTGAGTGGACGACTTATTCTTAAGTGCTCATTGTTCTCAACACATCTGTCAGGGTGTGATGTTTTTCGGCACTCCAGATCCTTTGCGAGTCCAAGTTTCGTAAAAAACATAATTTGTAAAAATGAGCAAAGTGAGCCTTACTACAAACTATAATATCACATTAGCTCAAAAACTAACAGCAGAAAAACTTATTATTAGTTTTAGGTCAATTTGAGAATAAAAATCATAACACAGAGACCAGCAGTATAAGAGCAGTAATAACATGTTGTAATAACGTGTTGCAAGCACTTATTGGCAAACTGCATGTTAATGTTTTAAACTCAAGCGTCACTTTAAGAAAACAAGAAGGTCCCCCAAACTGTTTATTGGATTCAAAATCCCTGAAAGTGAGGCCTGCGTCCCCGAGACTGCATGTAACATGAGCGGGATGGTAGCGAGGAAGGAAGCTTGGGTCCCGAGGTTTAAAAATGGAAAAGACATCATGGATTACTGTGGAGACGTGGGGGGTGGGGGGGCTGTTGAGAGGGTAGAAATGTTTCTCTAGCAAACCCTGGCATTGTTACAGCGCAAATGGAGGGATGGTGTACACGCTGGCCATTGTATAGCTTACTGCACTAAAACCCTACACCTTCCAACGCCTGTAGGAACGGATCACGGACGTTGCATGGATTTGGCAAAATGGGCTGCAACCCAACTCCGAATCTCTAAGAGTTCGGTTTCAGCAATGCGAGACAGTTAAGAGAGTCACAAAAAATGTACCCACGTTTGCCCATTAAATATCTTACATGTGATGAATGATGAAAGGTGAACAAACAAACATACACTTTCAAGCACAGTGCAGTTCGACAAATTTGATGTGGAAAACGATGTATGAAGGAATATCAAACAGTTCGAAATAAGAAGCTCTAAAGGGCAGGCTTAAAGTTGTTGATTTAAACCCAAAGACCTTGACCTCGTAATCTGGTCAGGGACACTGTTCCTCCATTCCCATGTGACCCTTTTGCAAATGAAGAAGGAATTTGGGAAGAAACTCGACATTAGAAGAGAATATTTCCACACAACAACTTGACCCCATTCCTGTGCAGCTCGCCACAGTAAATCACAAGAGTTGACAGAGTTCTTTAGAAAATACAAATCCCTCTTCATACGTCTTGACTTGGGCGTCGTCCTGCATTGCTACAGGTGCAGTCAACAACAGTTGCTTACACACACTAACAAATGAGCCGGCGTGTTGACCCGGCAGGTTAATATGTGTTAATATAAAATTACACAAGGGATAATTATTAGTGCCACCATCCTAACAAACACACACTGAGGTTTTCTTAAAAAGAAAAAAAACCTGAGGATTTAAACCTATCAGCAGATTGCACGCTGGCTAGTAACACACTTGACCTCTAAAAGAGTGCCAATCCTAAGGGGGGGGGACATGGGGTGAAGCCAACAAGGACACGTCAATCACTCACTGTAAGGCTAAATCACTCCCCACTGTTCCTTTTCAAGCAGCAGTGGTCTTTCTCCATACACCCCCCTCCCCAAAAAAAAAAAAAAAAACAGTCTGAGCAAGTTGGGCCCAGCCATAAAAGAATACATTACCTGCTCACAATATGAGCAGTTTAGCCACACAAAGGCCTCAGATTACCTACATGTATGCCTATGGGCCATGCAGGAGAGCAGCCAGAAAGTTCCAGCTCACCTGGGCTGTTTATTGAGGCGGGTGACGCCTCTTGCTGCTCTGCTTTTTTCAGGCGGCAGCGGAGACACAATGGCCCATACAGCCGCCATCTCTCCCTCCCACCAGGCCGCCATTCAGCCCATTTGTTTGTTTAGTGATGTGCGAGTTCCCAATAATTAGGTAAACAATCCCAGCACAAACGACACCCCACATTATGCTAATTAGAAATTAATATGATAGGAGTGGGGCAGAGGAGAGGGGCGGTGAGCTGTCCTGAGGTGGACTGCAGTATTTATTTAGCCAAAAAAAAAAAAGAGGTACATCCACCAAATAGTTTGCAGTGACATGACCCAGTCAACGGGAAGGACACACAAAAAAAAATTAAATGAAAAGTCCCGTCATTTGCAACAATGAGTATTAATGAGGGCAGGTTCTTAATGAGGAAACAAGTAAAAGCTTTCACAACAGCTCCACACAACCCTATTGACAAACATAATCATATTAGCCCGTAAAAATGAAGAAAAATAGTCTGCCAATTTGACAAAAGGCCTAATGTTGCAGAATCCGCGATCCAAGCGGTAAAACAGCGGGATTAATACTTTAATTCATGTCATGATGCAGAGTATATTACGCAAGTACTGAGTGAGGCTTTGTTGCAACAAGCACTGCCAATAACAAGACAATGGAATATAATATAGAAAATTATCATTCTAACAATCGCCTTAAACAGACCAGAGGTGAACTGTTGTTTTTCCGGATTTTTACTCCTGTATCACTCGGATCAGTGCAATAGGGACCTTTTTTGCACGACGGTGCCACTTTCAGGCGGCCAACAGCCGTCACAGTTTCAGTATCAAAAGGAGAGACTCATGACTGACAGGCGCTTCCCCCAAGTTCCCTTGGATACTTTTGAGCCCTCGCTGATAACACCACTCCTTCATTCACAGCCTACTTAAAGAACTGGTTCAAAGGTCAGCCCTCCAGAGACGGAGGGTTTCCATGGCATTGTGGTCCATTTAGGACCAGCACAGAGGCCCTTGGTAAGCCAGCAAAGTATGTAAAGAGCATCGGAAAGAAAGAGGCAGAAAAAACGGCAGCAAGGGTCACCGACGTCCAAACCAGCAGAGTGATTTTGAGATTCGCAGTTCGACCCCAAATCGACGCTGAACACTCCACAATCTGGATATGTTTAGCTCTAAAATTGATGTGGAATACCTAATATATGGTGATTGTTCAATTTGATACATATTTCATGACCACAGAGGAGAAAAGTATGAAGGATATTAAGGAGAACATGCTGTGTTACAACCTGATAAACCCAGTATTTTGCATGAACAGATTTAAATGCTTAATAAAACTCACATTAACTTAATAATGTAATACACTTTTAAGGCACATTTGTATAGAATATTTAACATTGTTCATAGATGCATCGACACAAAATAATGATAAGGAAGTTTCTGGAAAAAGTACAAATGCAAAACTGTAACAAAATACCATCCAAAAATACTTAATGCACAATCCATCCGTACGTCCAGAACAATACTCACAAACACACAGGAAAAAGCCAGCTATTGTGCTGCAAGACAAAACGGTAGGTCAAATAAAACTGAACACATAATTAGGACCACAAGAAAGTAATAAGACGCCTGGAAAGAATTGTGCTGTGCAGCACGAGGGGCAGCAGCCCCTCTTACACTCAATTACAAGTCAGTTGTGCACTTTTCAGTATTCTGGTGTCTGGTTACAGCACTGAAATGAAAGGCTACACCAGCGACAGGACAAACTTCACCGTCCATCAAAAAAAAAAACGCAAGAGACTGCTGTAGTTGCGGGTCATTTTGTCCAGTCACAGACTGCCAAAACAAAGCGACTACTTTCCGGCTATACGAGGAACAACTTGCACTTTCAGTCAACATGGGGTAGAATTTTCTGCGACGGGTGGGTTTTAATGTGGTCGTTAATGAATATTAAACAGACAAAATGGTTTACAGACAAATAAAGACTCCAGCGAAACAGACGGGCTTAAGGCCTTCCTTGTCTAGAATCCTCTAATGACAACAAAGATCTTATTGTGCTCTGTGGACACCCCCAATCCACACACACACACACACACACACTGCTCAAGTTACCCCCCCCCCTCCACATCCAATTTATATCAATAAAACAACTGAACAACTTTGTATACATCTTTAAAGCACACTAAAGGAAAGAGGAAAGGAAAAGGGACAGCTAGAGACCTCACCACGCCCCGCACCCCCTGGTTTCTGAGCCAGAAGAAGAAGATATCTCACATCCTCCACCTGAAACAGAGAGTTTCAGGCTTATCGGCACCCTGAGGGAAATTTCATTGCGATTCATTTTATGGCGTTGAACTGTTAGTACAACGGCGGATGGTCATTTAAAATCGAGCGAGCCACACTGAGCCGCATTACAGTATCGTGCATGTTAACAAACGAATGCATGTCGTGAGGTGGGACTAGGCAGCAATTGACTATAAACTTGTTTCGGCTAACCTTTCCAAAATGAGTAATAGTGTTAGCATCTGACGTGTACATGGTTGGATGCCAAGACAGAACTTCAAGGTGTCACAGGACGTAGTTTTAAGAGGCTGTCATGGCGTGTGTCTAAGACACAAAAAAACTGAACCCAGCGCAGCATGAGAGCAGCCAGGACGAAGGAGTAGGGGAGGGACCGCACTCACGATTAAAAAAACGAACAAACGAAAGTGGAAAAGCTACCGATAAGTCTTCCAAATACCCCCAGCAATCTCTGCAGTGTCATCAGCCTCCCATAAATCTGCCCCGTTTATAGGAGACCAACCCCGTCCTGCTCGTACAAAACATAGAGCGAGAGAGAGAGAAAGAGAGAGAGAGAGGGAAAAGAAGCCAACGGGGACAGGCAGAGTTATGCGATACGTAACAATGCCTGGTTACAGTCTATTTTTCGCAAAAACCAAACTGCACCCGATATCCCTCCACCCAGTAGATTAAGAAGGGGGGGGAAAAACTACCTTGTCAAACCAGTTCCCTCCTGCAAACAATTAGTGTCAGGCCATGCACTGCTGAATCGTGTGTGTGTGTGTGTGTGTGTGTGTGTGTGAGTAATGAAGTTTGAGGAGTGAAAGACGTATGGGGGGAAGGGTAGGGGTAATGGGGGGGTGGGGTGGGTGGTGCAAGACAGAGAGAGAGTGGTGGGAGGGTAGGTGGAGTGGGACGGGGGGGGGTGTTCCTGGAGTGCAATTACAGTGGGGAATTTATGGTCTGAGAAACAATTTATAAATCACGGCGTATGGGATAACACAGTCCAGATTTGACTGCTTGCAGCTGCAGCCCGGGGGCGCAGCACATGCGCGTAGTTAAGAGCGGGGAGGAGAACGCGTGCTGCGTTTGTGAGCTTTTCACAAGTTTTTTTCTTCCCTTCTTCGGCTGGTTCTTCAGGAGGCCTTCATGAGAGAATCGAGGGTCAACATTCAACACAAAGGCGATCTGGACCTACAGAAATAAAAACTAATTTCAACTTTCCAACATTAGTGTATAATGGACGAGAGCATTTGCAGCAGTGTTGCAGCGTGTCTTCATACAAGATATAACAGAAGAACGTGGTTCTCAACTTTGGAAAGGAGGGAGAAAAATCTGCTGCCTCCATCACAATGAAGTACTCATCTGGAGAAATGGGGGAGAAAAGCTCTGGGGGTTTTCTCTGGGCCTTCTCTGCGCCTCTGGGTCCAAGCTGCAGCTGCGAGAGGGGAGGGGCATCTCATGCCTTGACCGACAAGGTCCAGCTGGATAAGAAATAAACTCGCACTAACCAGAGGAGCAAGAATGGGGTGGAAATAAAAAGAGAGAAAAGGCTGCACATCATGCGACCACGGGCGCACCAGCGGCGGTCAAAATAAGTTTTTCCTCCCGCTGCCGCGTCTGTGGCAGGCCCCCCGATGACACACAATGCACGCTCCTCCGCCAATCGCTCGGCCGCCCCTTTGTGCCAACAGTTATGTCACTTCCACTTCAGCAATCTGAATGTGCGAGACTGTGGCAGTGAATGAATGTCTGCGAGGAGAGAACTGGAGCACTTTTTTGTTCTTCTTTTCTAATTAATCATCACGCCACAGACCACCATCCTGAAAAGGATTGTGTGTGTGTGTGTGTGTGTGTGTGTGTGCAGAGGCTGTGTGAGGGAGGGGGGTCGTCCCCGCAGTGTTTTGTGAGCGCTGTCTGACAGCTTAAAATCAACCCCTAAGGAGAATTTGTACAAGGGAGATGGGAAAGGCCTCCAGCCCTAGAAAGAGATGCTGCACCCCACCCCCACCCCCCTTCTCCTCTCCCCTCTCGAGCACCGCGCTGCCCACTCCTCTGCAAGTCACGTCGACAGGCCCTGAACCTTGACCTTTCACCCCGACGACTGAAACAATGCTTCAAGATGCCCTTCACTGTAGAACAAGTGAAGTGGGATATGGGTGACACCCCCCTCCCACCACACACACGCACACACACACACACACACCACCCCCAAAGTTACAAATTACTCACGGCAGGACAGAAACTTGCAGAAATATTTTAATTCGTCTAAATATCTTCAGAGATTTTGTTTTCCTTCTCCTTTAAGATTTGTGTGACTCATTACAGCCGTTTTACAATAAATGCATGAGGCAAGGCGAAGGCCAAGGATTATAAGATTGACTGTGCAAAGAAAAGTATTCTCGGGCTTGGCCGTGTTGCGCTCAGTCACCACCCTCCAGGCTTTTGTTCAGCCTTTCAGGCTATACTGAACTCCTAAAAGGCTCCTATTCATAAACACTCCCATACACTCCCAGTTGCCTCGGCCAAGAGTCACTATAGAACACCCCTCATTTCACACGAGAACCAGGGCTCCCTGGCCACCCCCAGACCCTGCCCACAAAGGGGCTCACCGCTTGCTGATGTCCGGACCCGGGCCTGATCCACACAGGCATCGTAACAATACAGACACCGTCATTATTACCATACAAAACACAGCCTATTACTGTCATTTAACAAAAGGTGACATGGATGTGGCGCAGGATTTCTAATGATTAGAGGGAACATTTGGAATATGACTGCACAGATGCATGAATGAACATTAAATGCATCAATGTGGAAAAATATTTACATTCATTATCAACATTTTGTTTTTTTGGATGCTTCGCGGTCATAAAGTACCTTAAATCCTCACACAAACCATAATCTCCTGCAAAATTACCCCACTGAAACCCTCATTAAAGGGACAACAGGTCAAAATGAACACTGTCTGCTGGAAAGAAAGTGTAATTAGGGATTAGAGACTTAAGAGTGAACAACTAATTGTACGACTGGCCAATCAGTCCATTATTTCCATATGTTAATAAAATTTGAATGCAGTGCTATGGCTAATTAGCAATTTACAATCAATTGCAATGTTAATCAATCAGATATTGGCATTGATGACTTCTAGATCATACTTCATGACATCATGACATTACTATTTATCCA
Organism: Denticeps clupeoides; assembly: GCF_900700375.1. Classification (NCBI taxonomy): domain Eukaryota; kingdom Metazoa; phylum Chordata; class Actinopteri; order Clupeiformes; family Denticipitidae; genus Denticeps; species Denticeps clupeoides. The sequence continues at coordinate 12,581,196 of NC_041709.1, read as the reverse complement.
AATTTCTGAACAAAATAGGTGTGAGGTCAATATAATTAAAATCTCAATTAATACAAATTGGTACACATTTTAAGTTGTGCCACCCTGGCCTGAATGAATACGTCTAGTTGGCCTTTTTTATAGATTTGATACGATCTGTACTAATCTGCCAAATCACTACAAAGAAAAATAAGTGCACTGCGAAAAAATCTCCATTTTTTTATTTCAAGCAAGCAAATATTTGCATTTGGGTCACCTCCAAATCTCACAATAGGAAAAACTCTTGATTCCAGCGATATCACATGCTTTCCTGTCTGATGTGCCATGGGCACAGAGCCCATCTTTGTGTGAGCACGGTGGTGCAGCAGCGATAAGACCACCGGCACAAGTCGTTTGCTTAGAAGCTAATGCCCGTTTTATGCCCGCTTGGCGCTATCTCCCACCCCCCACCCCCCAACCGCGCAAATATATTCCCCCCACTTTTTCCCACAACTCCTCCGCCCGAACTCCCCCCACCACCACCCCACCCCCCTTCCGAGGCCCCAGGAAGCTCTGACTGCAAGGCTATAACCAAAAACAGCTGTTAAAAATACCAGACTGATGAAGCCTGAAGTCCCCCCCCAAAAAAACACAACCACCACAAGCCTTCACTTTATCCCCCCGCACAATCAAGTTTTATTGGCATGGAGCGATGCATGAAGTCAGTGTGCGGCTGCAAGCAAGTGTTGCACTTTCTTTTAGAAAGTGTGTGTGTGTGTTTGGAGAGGGGGGGGGGCACAACACAAACAGCCACACTCGGGGTTGGCAGAAAGACGAGCACAAAAACCGTCCCTATCACCGGCCAACAGCGGAGCCTTATCAATGGAGAGTCAGGGCCAAGACTCTGACTTCATTCACGCACGGGCCTGAATAAACACAGACCTCAGCAGACCCGCGGCACAAAAACCACTTCATTCTCGCCACCGAACTTTTCCCTTTCAGCTGACTGCCCCGGACCAAGCCAAGCCACTCTGGAGGCTAATGCGGCGACGCAAATCACGCCGAGGCAAATCGGAGGTCAGCGTGCAATTCATCGAACGGCAGCGCTGTATTAACCGCGCACAGGAGAGGAACAAAAAAATAAAATAAAATCCCTCTGGCTACGGCCATGACATCTGATTCTGCGGAGAACGCTAATCCCAGCAGTTAAACGGATGAAAAAAACTGTTGATATGCGGCCCGCATACAATCAAGATAAGGCTTACCCCTCCCCTCCATTCCCTACCGTACTTCCTGTTGCATTTCTACATCTCTCCAAGATCCATCTCGTATGCAAATATAATCTCCGGCTCACGCGAAAGGCGTCCCACTGCCCCTTTTTAGAGGGTGTAATCTTCTTAACACCACGTTCGCTATAATCAACGCTGTCTGATTTGTTGCCTTTTGGGGAGGAGAGAGGCCTGCACTTTACTGCAATTACACCAACGCCGTAGCTGGAAACTCGGCTAAGGGTGCCCAGCGTAAAAAAAAAAAAAACTGAATCGAAAGAGGAGGTGGAGATGACCGTGGAGATCTTTTTATCTGTGCAAATCAAAAGTTTAAAACCGGGGCCCCAGACAAGACGGCACATTCACAGCGAACTGCCCCCCCCCCCTTCCAGACCCCCCAAAAAAAGACCTGTAAACTAATGCAGCCCTGTTTAGTTTCCCCTTCCCATAACACATAAAACCTGGATATAAATGTAAAAGCCGTGTTGACTCGGCCATTAGTGCAAATATCCACGCAGCAACACTGGGGCTTCCTCTGCCGTCCCGCCTGGACAATGTCCCCTCTGTGGCTGAGGTGACGGCGGCGGGCGGAGGGGGGCCGACCCCCACCTATCTCCGAGTGCTGAGTGTGTGGAAAAGGGCCGGCCTGTTGACAGGACGGCTCTCCTCGGCACTGTTTGTTTATGTAAAACGAGGCACTCTGTGCGCAGGACAATTCCACTGTTTACTTTATATTGTCTCGGAGGTCTTAAAATACCATCGCAGTGGGGCGAGACGGACAGACGGAGAGGTGGAGAGAGAGAGAGCGAGTCGCATTGTTCATTCCAACACATTTTATACTTAATCTGCTCATGCCTACAGAGCAAACAGCTACATTTTGAATATATTAGTTGATAAAAAAAAAAATTTCATAAAGTTTTCTGATGCTAAATATATGACAGGCCACACCCCAAGGATGCCAGGTCCCTGGGATCATCGGCACCAATAATTTATGACTTGAGTCAATGCATCGATTTATAGATGCGCAAAAAAGTGTGTGTGTGTGTGTGTGTGTGTGTGTGTGTGTGTGTGTGTGTGTGTGTATATATATATATATATATATATATATATATAAAAACAAAACCACGGCAGAGTAAAGTGAGCGAAAGCTGGCAGTGCAGCAGTGAAGAAGTGCCACATTTGCATGAGCTAAATGAGGAGGCTGTGGGAGTGAAAAGACTCCTTCAGCAGTAATTGCTACGGACCTAAGGTTACGGTTACCACGCTCCCTGGCCAGCTGGGGTAAATGGACTCGGTAAACCTGCACAGCCCATTAGCTTTTCAATGCTGCAACAACAGCCTGACAAAGTCCTGCTACAGCCACGGTCTGGCTGGCTTGCTGCAGTACGGTGCGTCGCTTACGAATGCGTGCAAATTATTGAAGGAATTTAGTTTGAAATTCTTTTTTAAAAAAAACTTACAAAATATGAGCTCAGCCAGCTTGAACTGTACGCCACGTGTATGCTATTCGCTTAGAGGCCATTTTGAAATATTAACGAGAATATGACGAGCTCCGGCGTGCCTGCGAATAAAGATCCTTCAGTCATCTTACGCGCAGTGGAACGTCTGAAGCAGTTTGGTCTATCACAGCATGAGAAGTGAGAAAAGCCCGCTGTCCACAGGAAGCCCGCGAGCTGGGGTAAAGGGCAACAGAAACCATCGCACTTCGGCCCACAGTTGGGACAACAGACTCTTTTGGCTGCTCGGGCCCAGCTGCCGCCTTCTACGCCGTCGCACCTCCGGCCGTCACTCGTCCCGAGCAATTTGTTCCACCGCGTCGAGCCGCGTGCAATGTTTGTCGGGTTAATGGGCAAACGCGGCTCATCTCGTCCGCTTGGGACGCACACGGACCCCCCCAAATCCGCCTTTTCCACACTTTTTCCATTCTTTGGTCACGGCTCACCTGCACTGTGTGTTTCTTTTCCCGAAAAGCTAAGCGAGGCTTCGAGGAAAAAAACAAAAAAAGTATTAAATGTGTTTAATGCACACAGCCCGTCCACTGTGGGACCAGGAAGAGCGGGTGCATTGTGCACTTGTGCAGGAGCCGTTATCCACCGCAAATCTCTGTCTGCAGGCATGTAAACCGTCTTAAGGACGTCACTACCGTGTTACTACAAAAAAAAAAAAATCGGCCATTATTGCTGCAAAGTGCTGAAAGGGGGCAAGAGGGGGCGAACATCATCTCACGCCCACCGGCGCACGAAGAGGGTTGCGACATGGCCCACGTCCTCTCGGGACGTCAGAGGCCGGGTGCAGGTACAGGGCGGCGCGACGCTGCGCGGGTGCGCGTCACGTTCGCCCGGGCTCGTCTCCAGCGCAAGGGTCGGCTGACGTGTCGCGCGCCACGCCGGCCCGGTGGGTGTCACGCGCAAGCCGCACAGGAACAGAAGGAAGCCGGCGGCTCCTTAAGAGGCCACTCGAAGGGGACATGGCGCGCTGCTGACAACTTGAAGCATGTGTGTGTGTGTGTGAGACAGCGGCTGTAAATATCTCAGCGTGGGTTACAGGTCAGTGACTGAGCCGAGTGTGCGTTCAGTACACTCACCGTCCTGGCGCTGGGCGATAAGGAGCCGTTGGAGATGTAGGGACTGGTGAGGTCCGGGATCATCAGAAACGGGTAGCCGGGGTAAGGGGGGCCCTTGAAAAATCCTCCATCTTGCTGTCGTCTCAGCGCTTTATTTTGAAGGGATGGGAGGGAGGGGACAATGAGCAGAATGTTGCACGCAGCAAAACGACAAGGACAAAAAAAAAAAAAGAGAGACGACATTAACAATGAAAAGAAATGCGCAACAAGTGGACTTTTAAAAAAAAAAAAGTTGCAGAGTGAGCTTTTACCTTCGGCAAAGTACTCCCTGTGCTTCTCGTAACTTTCCGTTTCTGACCTGGGCTGAGGGCGCCTGTCTGTTTGCTGACAAGTAGAGAAGAACAAGAATTTTTTTTTTTATTATGTTTTTTTTTCGAGGCGGTAAATCGGCACCACGAGGGCGGGTTTACCTCGGAGTCCGAGGAGCTGCTGTTGTTCTCGGACTCGTTCACCAGCGACGACTTGACGTCGTCCAGGTCGCGCTCGGACGACACGTTTTCGGAGATTTTCTCCTCCTGCTCGCCTTCGTCTTTGAAGGCGATGAGCTCGTCGTTCGCCCCCAGGTCGTCGCCTCCGCCACCGTTGAGTTGCGGCATTTTTCTTTTCTTCTCCAAGTCGCAGCCCGGTCCCCCGCCAGAAAAAGCGACTCTTTCTTCTTTATCTATTCTAAAATCTACAATTTTTAAAAGGCGAATGTATATCTTCCGGTCTTCTGACGGCGTACACTCCTCCCGGGTTAAATCCCCACCGAGAACATTAGAGACCAGCCATCCCTCCCAGTTCCATGGCCGGAGTGGGCAGCGGGGCCGCGGTGAAAAGACTGTTCGGGTTTAGGTGAGCGCTGTCAGGACAGCAGCTCTGCTGGAGGCGCGAACGGAGAAAGACGATTCATCCTGTGAAAATCCACGCGTGCATCTTTTTTTCTTCTTCTTCTTCGTGACGCCCCAGCAAGCCGCAGATTTATCGAACAAAGCAAAAAAAAACAAAAAACAAAACGTGGTGAGAAGAAAAAGAAAGGAAGAAAAAAAAAAAGTTTCGCTGGTCCTGCAGCAGGAGTTTCGGGGCTCTCCGACCGACCACTTGTGGATTCGTCCTACTGCTCCGCGTCCATTCTCTCCGGTTACGCGTCTGCTCCCGTGTCGCTCGCAGCGGGAAACGCGGCTCCGCCACTCGGGCCCTGGTTGGACGAAGTGCGGTGGAAGGAAGGACCGCGCCTCATTAGCATGCGGGGGCGGGGCCTGCGCCGAAACGCGACACCGCGCGCGGCGCGGTTTAAAGGCACAGCGCACACTTTCGCGCTGAGCTCCAACACGAATTATAAAAACGAACAATCAAAAAATGCCCCATACGCACTGCCCGATCGACGTGTGAATTGTAAGAAAAAAACTCAGTCATTTGTTTCAGAGCTTCAGAGAATTTGTTTAAGAGGTGGGTGTGGCCTGGATGCTCTTGAAGTTGATAATTACAGCATTAATCAGACACCCTTAGTGATTGTGATACATGTGTCCTCTGCTTTTAACCATCACCCTTGGTGAGCAGTGGGCAGCCATGACAGGTGCCCGGGGAGCAGTGTGTGGGGACGGTGCTTTTCTCAGTTGCACCTCAGTGGCACCTTGGAGGATCGGGATTCGAATTGGCAACCTTCTGATTACGCGGCCATCACTGGCATTGGCCGGGAAGTTGGCCAGTAGTAACAGGGACAGTCTCCCTGTGGACACTCAGGTTTAAGTGTCTTGCTCAGAGACATTATGTAGTAAGTGGGGTTGAACCTGTGACTATGTGGTATTTTGGTTCATAGGCGAGGATATTACTGTCTTGGCTAACACCACCACGACGTGTTAGAAGCAGGAACAAGACCTAATCTCCACTGCATCTTAACTGCATCTCTTAGCATGCAGCGGTTTGAGGCAAAAGTTGACAGACAAAAGATAACGAGTGAGCTGGTAACAGGTTCTTGGATAGTCTAGGTTTGTTGATGTGCCCAGTGCTTGAATCTGGACCATCCTGTCCAGCAACATGTAGACTGTGGCAAAAAAAAAATGAAGGTGGACTTGTTCAAAGTGTTGACTTGACCTCCAAATTCTCCAGGTCTCAAGCCGATCAAACATCATAATGCAGGATTTGCTGGAGGGAAAAAACTCAAATCCATAGAGACCCCACCACTCAAATTAGAGAGTCCAGTGGGGCTGTAGTGCTGGGCATAAAATCCTGCCATTTCTATCATTGTTCTATTCCTTCTTTTCAACCTTGTGTGTAACAAGTTCTGTGATTTATACTTAACACCATGCCACCTTAAAACCATGAAGCAGAAATTGTTGAAAATATCATAAAAGACCTAAAGGAAAATGGTAACCTTAAAGATTTTAACTGAAGGAAGAAAGAGTGGTGGTGCTTCGAGTTGGAATAATGATCTGAGCGTCTTGCGTGTTGGAACCCTACCCCCATATTTTGCATTCTCTGTTCCATTGTTAGATGTCATCATGAATTAATTGTTCTGTCTCTGTCTTCTCCTCCTCTGGAGCTTCTCCTCCACAGTTCCATTCACTGCCTTCACTCACCGCAACTAACAAACGGGTGAAAAAAGCTTGAATGTTTAAATGAAATGATGCTAATTGTTTATTATAGCAAAAAATAACTCATCAGAAGAGATAACAAGGGCGTGGATGCACTACTATCCAAGAAGTAATATTGTCAGCACATTAACGCTGCCATAATTGTTTGTTGTCACGCGTAGACTTATCACAAGTCAGAAAAAAGTACAAAGGTCTTTCATCACAGTCATGATAACCTTGAATACGAATGCAAAAAATAAATGTTCGGCCTCGTTCAGTTTTATTGTACATGATAATTTTCACTCCTCTGGCATATTGTGAACAGTTAACAGCTATCTTCAGAAATGTTCAATGCATTTCCATCTCCTCTGCACACCTTTCTCAGTAGGGAATAACCGTTTATGGTTCAAAGGTTGCTTGCTGAGCAGAGGCAATAATCACGACTGTGTAGAAACGTGTCGTACCTGACAAGGTGGCACATGGTTCACATGTAGCTCATGACAAGCTCTGCTATATTCACTCCACAGGCCGAACGAACATGAAAATTTTACGTTTGTAGCGAGAGAGAGAGGTGTAGAGGGGGGGATACATTATTTATGTGTTGATATATTAAATCATACCAGCGATAAATTATTGACATGTTGACTTTGTGGTTACTCGCAACATGGGAGTTTCACTCACAGTTTCCTTCCCAGCTGGCCAGAGATAAATAACATATCTCACACACATCAGTTCCCTGCTCTTCCCGCAAAATTACTAATGCATGAGCAAAGAGGATCATAAATAAAAGAGGTGCGTGTTAAACCGGCCCCACTCTGCACAGTTGTAATAAAGATAGATGAACCGTGGGCAGGTGACAGGTTCTGATATATACTTAGCACCAATGACCACCTGCAATGTTGAAATATCTGTAAACTATAGGTCTATGCTCAGAACTGTAACCTGTAGGCATTTGTAAAAAAAAAATATTTTTTAAACGTCTTTGTACAATTTAGTTTCTAGAGGTTTGGAATTTTAAAAGCTACCTGCATCTCCACTTTAAGGAAAGAATACAACCTTTATGAGACAGTGCATTAGTCTCGGAAAGTCAGGCAGAAAGCTAAATAGATCCACTTCGTTAATTCTCAGAGGGGATTGTCTGAAAACACCATAACAACTCGCCACGAATATGTTGGTCCTGTTCCAAGGACGGCTTGAGAAAGCAGCCTTCCCTCTAATCATTGGAACTAAGAGGATATATCTGCCACAGCTCACATGAATATTGCATCACCTGCCATTTCTGGCTCTTCTGTACCCTACTTTCATTGCTGGGGGGGGGGGTGGAGAAATGTAAATGCAAAGTCCAACACCTACATTCCTGGTCGGATATGTGGCATTTCCAGGGGATTTATTGGGCAAATCCATTTTTGTGTAGGGTCAGTGCTTGGAGGAAGGCCAGCTTTCTCACACCGCGTAATTCCTATTCACAGTGCCACTCTGAATGAGGAACTAGAGACTATTGTAAGTTACTTTGAAAGAAGGGTTTCTCCTTCCTTAAAGTGTGAAAGGTCAGCCCACAGCCCTCACAGCGCTTCTCATTTTGCAGCACTTTCACTCAATTCCTACATACCTGACAGTCGCTATTAAAGCCGGACTCATCTGCCCGCCTTCCTTTCCTGCTGTAAATCGCAGGTAATGTAATGCAGGGGTGTTAAAAAAAGGAGCCTGGTGTCTTATTGATTGTTGATAGAGTGGCAGTGAGACACAAATTGACTGACATTCCACAGACATCTCCGTGGGCCTAATTAAAGTCTCACCAGTTCAATACCAGTGTGTGTGTGTATGTATGAGTGTCTGTCTTTTCTTGCTCGACATACAACTCTATGCTCAAAGGATGCGCTTCATCCTCTTCACTTAAAGTCACTTCTGTTTTGTCAGGCCACGTCTCCAAGTTTCCTTTTCTTGCTTCTGAGAGTTTTAGATTTTACTCAGTCTCTCCTGCCGTTTTTTCTTTTTTGCACCTCAGGCACACTGCGACCACGCCTCTCACATGTCCTGTAAGATTTGAGGATATGGACCCAAAAAAATTACAGAACAGTGTTCATCAGTCAAAACTAACCACATCGTCCATGAATCATTTAACACCGAGACGGTGAGAGTGAAATGAATCCAACGGGACAGCGTGTACACGCAGCAGCGGCGAGATGCGCTGGTCTGTTCAGAACACATGCACAGGATTTGTTCCCTTGCTCAGCCTCCCAATTGACATAATTACCTTTTCTTTCATGAGTCAGGACTCGGGCCTGCAGCCTAAGTCCAATGTATAATTAACACAATAAAACTTTCAGCAGCACATGGGAGCGACGCATTTTATAAGAGTGCCATAAATAATGGATCATGGTTTCACCTGAACAGGACATTAAAAATCCAAAGCTGTAAAATTTATGAAAAACAGACATGATGCAAAAAAAGATTTTATTAAAACGTACCCCATTGGTTTTTGTCTGCCAAAAAACACAATGCTTGCTGCAACAATAACAACAGCAATGAAGTCAGGATCACATGTATTCCTGAAATAAGATGAAGAAAAATATGTGTGACTTCTCAAGAGTGGAGGTTGGGGAATTTCCAAAAACCCTCACTCTGTCATGAATTCGATGAATATTAATAGACCACCAATAACGGTGTAATAGACTTGTATTTACAGATTGCATAAAATTATGCAGCTGCTTTTATTTAGTTGCAAAAGGATTCAAGCATTTTTATCTGATACCAGACATGATTTATTGGAAGGAATGGATGTTATCAAGGTTGCACCTTTCTTTAGTTGAAAAACCTGCCTTGTAAACTTTTGCCTTGCATGCAGATATTCATGGAACACTGCAGGTTCAAGAACAAGTGTTCAGAAGACAAAATCGAAGACATTGAAAAAGCAACCTGTTTTATGTCCAAAAGATAATAACTGCAAATGACCAAATGACTAATAATAGCAGATGAGCATTATTAAGAGCACTTAAAAACGTGTGCAACCCTGTTGAGTTCTGGCCAGACTGTAACCCCAGACTTCAGTATATCGCGCTGAAGGAATCCTGATAGTGCTGCAGCGCACCCCTGCTATTACCTAATTACCCATCCTGGATTTTGGTACTATGCATGAATTCCATCCATGGCAAAAAGTATGCGCAGCCAGCTGGCGGTAATCTGACCCAATGCTGGCTTATCTACCCTGGCATCTCCACTACTTCCTCTAGCCATGGCTTGCTGGGAAAGAATACACCCTTTGTCTCGGCCCATGTGGGCCCTGTGTGAATCCGCCGTCTTCAAGACAAGACGTCTTCATTAAGGGCCCATAAAAATATGCCGTGCTGATGTTCAGCTGTGTAACTATCGCCCATGTATGCAGATGTGCATTGGTGGTTGCCTGGGAAATGAGAGGGCCGAGTTTGGTACAGGTGCCCGGGTCTAGCCATAACATCAACAACCTCTCCCTATCATAATGTGAGCATCAAAAGCAGAGACACGTTTTTCAGGCTCAGCGTTCCTACTTCCTTCATAGTTTTTTTTTTGTTTAATTCGAATGTAAAGAACATTCAGAAGAGAGCTGCATTTTCTACAATTTCACAGAAAGACCCAGAGCTGACAGAAGCGATTGTTTTTTACTTCACTTTTTCTTTGTTGGTTTGTTTTTATTGCCACGGAATCTGAACAAGCAGCTATATAAAGCAGCTCACCATATCCTCTGTGCACCGAAGGGTGCCTTGGGGTTGGCAACATTGCTTAAAGTCATTTAATGTTATTCTCTCAGGGCCTCAAAAGCAAGAAAAACTTTTTCTACAAAGCGGCGTCAGTTTGAATAATTATTTATTTTCATTTTCATTATATGTAATGATAAATGTTTATATAAATGAGGCATTGTGCATGCACAATTTACAGTTTAACCGTGCTATTGCAGAAATGTGCAGAACCAGTTGATAGACATTAGCGTCTTGTGTCTGCAGGATTTCAACATGGAACAATGCTCCCGAGGCATTTTCAGGATTCCACTTTGCCACAGTTGGTCACCATGGATCGTCTGCCCTCAGGACACTAATGTATGAACAGTCATGTGTTCAGGTCTGAGTAAAATAAATCGCCCCTGTCACAAGTCAGAGGATCATTCACTCATGACTTCACTATCGGGACAATTATGAAACACTGCTCTCCTCTAACATGCCATTGTCCCGTGGTCTTTTCATACAACAAAGGACGGTTCAGTTAAGGCTCATTCCTTCTGAAATGGATTCGCACTGATTTATTACATTCGCCAGCCGATCTTGCAGGAGAATGGGCGAGCAGAACCCGAGCGTCATTGTGGACCTGCGGACCTCTGACAAACAAACGTCCACAGTCACCTGCACAGAGGGCTCAGTGGACGGAGCGTGTGGAATGCGTCCAGCTCCAGTTCAGCTCGGCGCAGAACTTCCCACAGCTGCAGCTGGCTCTCAAGTGCAGACGCGATTACGCCGCCAGTCACCGGCTGTGTGAGGGGGGAATGTTAATCCTGCATTTTTTCCCTCAGCTGAAGTGTGATGGCCCGCCGTTTGGAGATGTACTAAAATGTAGAAATGGAACGGCCACTAGAGGAAGTGAAATAAATGTTACAGATGGGCGTACAATTACAGACCTGTTTTAGAGTCAAATGTGGGTGTAGTTATAAACTGCTAGAAAACATGGGCGACATCAAGAGGGCATGAGAGCCACTCTGGGACATGCAGTGGACCAAATGATGTTGAGATCATATGACGTCATGCTATTAAAGTAAATTAGGCTCTTTTTTTCAATTCATTTAAGACACAGTCTGATTTATGACTTCTCAAATTAATTTTGTAGTCAGACAAGTATGTTTAAAACCAGCCCACGCAGTAATGGCCCAAGGTTTTTTTTTGTTTTTTTTTACCACTGTGTCAATTAATAAAAATTCAGGACATGACTAAACACCAGTGTATTTTATTGATGGGCGGATTTGGGGAATAGGCATATGAATGTTTTCAACAGAGCACATACTCTGGCGAAGCCAATCCATAGTCTCAGGAATAAAGTTATAGGGAAAGTAAAATATTTGTTGCTGGAGGACATTCTAGAAGTTAGTACCTTTATGGAGTGTCAAGGGTCCAAGCATGTGGTATCTCAGGAGGCATTTTGTCTTTATGTTTTTTTTTTAACTCATTAATGTTTTGTTCATGATGTTTGACAACTCGAACCTTCAGTTCCCTCCACAGATTTTTTTAATGGGATTAAGGTCTGCAGACTGACTAGCCTCCTTAATATGACCTTAATTTGCTTCTTCCTGAGCCAAGCCTTTGCTTATTTTGGATCATTGTCATGCTGGAATACCCACCCTAGACCTGTTTTCAATGCCCTGGCCGAGGGAAGGAGCAGGATTTGACAGTACATGGCCCCATCCATCCTCTGTTGAAGCGGTGCAGTTGTCCTGTCCCCTTGGCAGAAAAACAACCCCAAAACATAATGTTTCCACCTTCATGTCTCACAGTGGGGACGGTGTTCTTGGAGACATAAGCAGCATTCCTCCTCCTCCAAACACGCCAAGTTGATGCCAAAGAGCTCGATTCTGGTCTCATCTGACCACAATACTTTTACCCAGTCCTCCTCTGAATCCTTTATATGTTCAGTGGCAAACCTGCACAAGTGCTTTCTTGAGTAGGGGGACCTTGTGGGCAACAGTTGTTACCAGCTGTTTTCTTGTTGACTATGGTCCCAGTTACCTTGTGATCATTGACAAGTTCCTCCTGAGTAGTTCTTGGCTGCTTTTACATGGTTCCCATTATCAGTGAAACTCTACGCAGTGAGATCTTGCATGGAGCTCCAGATTGAAGAAGATTGGCAGCTATTTGTATTTCTTCCATTTGCAAATAATCACTCCAACTGTTGTCACCCAGCTGCTTGGCTATGGTCTTATAGCCCATTCCAGCATTATATAGGTCCACAATCATGTGCCTGACATCCTTGGTCTTGGTGGTCCATGGTGCAGAGTTTGGAATCTGGATAGATTGATTGCTTCTATGAACCGGTGTCTTTTATACAGGTAAAAAGTTAAGAAGCTCCCAATGTCAGCTCCTTACCTGTATAAAATACAACTGAGAGCCAGAAATCCTGCTGATTGATAGGGGATCAAATATTGAATGTATAACTTTTTTAAAACGCAGAGCAAACATTTTGCAGTGTTAATGTTCTGTCACATTACACTACAAATGCACAGAACCAGCAGACAGACAAAGAGCATCTCGTTACAGAAACGTGCCAAGCAATTTGTGCGGAGAAGCAGCCTGCACAGCCGAGGTTCTTTTCTCAGGCACAAAACTGTTCTCTTTTTCATCCATGAAACAGAAAAGGGCACTTAGACTTTCTCAGCAGATTTTTAGGAACTACAGCTGTCTAATCAATTTGAAGGCGAGCGCAGCGGAGGCCGGCTGCCAGCTGTACGTGTTACAAATGTTGACTGTGTCTCAAGGAGGGATAAGGTATGTTGGAGCCCGGCCAGTTCATACACAGAGCTCCCCTCATCCTTGTCTGTGCTCCTTGCTGAGCTGGTGGGCACATCTATCAATGTCTGTTCAGGACCCATCACACACCACCAGTCTGGCCCCACCCCCATAATCCTGCACTCACTGGGAGCAGAGGCTGCAGGAAGTGGGAGCAGAAAGGATTATGTATACTAGCACTAAACGTGCATGCGTAATGTCGGGGAGAAGGTAGCGTGTTTTTTTTTTCTGGGGGGGAGGGGATTTTTCAGGCCCCTTTGTCTGTTATATCACTCCACCATAAGGCCTAGCAGACAAATGCTGAACACTCATACCTTAAACTTTACTGTCCTGTTTGGAATGTCGAAGCAAAAGCAGAAAAAAAAGTTAATGTTGCACATGTTGACACTGCAGCGCTGTGCTATATATCACGAGAGGAGGAAATCCCTGTTTTGTTTCTCAAGGAAACCGAATGGAGGGAAGAGGCGATAGGATGTGTCGTGGTATTTCAAACAGCTGGAGAGCACCGGCCAGCGCTGCGGTGATAAACCTGACTGCACAATGTGAGCTGCTGTCAAATATTTGCCCTCTTTTAAAACACAGAATGACAATAAAGAAACAGAGCATAAGCACCACGACCAACACTGGGAAAAGTTTAAAAATGCCTATTATGCCACATTTCTTTCTTTTTTGTATTATAGTGCACTTCAAATAGTGCACTTTTGTATAATAGTGTACTTTTTTGTCATTTAATTCAGTTCAACCCTAAACTAGAATTGAATAAATGAGGATAATTTTCAGAATTTGGACATATTGAATATTATTGTAGAGTTATAATATTGTAGTGTTTCAGCTATCAGACATAATCCTCTAAGTAAAACCAAAAGTAACATAACACGTAATTCTATGTGTAGTTTAGTAATGAAGCATTTAGTAATTTGGAATACGTAACCATTGTCAACGTCTCAGCCGTGACTTATCCCTTATGGGAGGGAAAGAGGGCAGGCCCGTCTAATTGCCACCTTGTCAAGCTCCTCTGGAATCCTGCTGCCGTAATCTTGTTGTTCACAATTGACCGTCAGCCCGACCACCAGCGTCATTTGGGACCTGTTTCATTTGGCCTCCCCATGTGAGCGCATCCTCGGAGAACCACACTTTAATTTTTTTTAGACTAGACTTTAGACTTCTTCAAAAGGTTTACAGGTCGCCACAGCTAATTAATCCAACTATCTGATGTATTTTTTTACAAATACTTCTGAATCTTTTGCCGGGATCCTGATAGATGTGTGTGCTGGTTGGCTTTGTTGATGTGTTGATGATGTAAACACAAGCTAGCTAATATTTAGCCCGGGGAGCAAAGTTCTCTTAGGAATATTTAATACACAAAGCTTTATTATTAGCAAAACACTTAAGCTATTCTTCATAAGAGTAGCTTAATTTAATGAATAATGCTAAAAGCGTGGCTCAGACCTTGCCGCATGCCATTGTGTTTTCATTGGTGTATCTTCCACCAGCATCACAAACCGGTTTGGTTCCATTTAAACGATGTCTGTTTTGGTGGGAATGACAGGGGTGTTTTCGAGCGCAGTTTATTTTCCGCTGGCTGGCAGCTTTTATACTCTTACACGCACCACAGTGTGGAAAGGAAACGAGGCACTATTAAGCACAAACTCTGAAACAGCAGCTCCAGCAAAACAGCTCCTTTCTCGACCCACTAAATAGCCCATTAGACGCTGTGGGGATTGCACTGACCACAGTTAAGGCAAACAATGTCTTTTCACCCACCAAGTCCACGCAGTCATAAAAGTCACTGCTCAAAAACTAGAGCTACACCCAGGGAGCTGCGCACTGATTGTGGTCAGACGGTCACAGCCCATTACGCAGACTGACGAAATGTGGGCAGATGCCCTTAAAATGGCCACATTAAAAAACAGCATCTCTCATACTTTCACTGTCCAGGCACATACAACTCAAAGCATGCCGGGATCGTACCGTTGAGACAGATTAGCGTCATTTAAAAAGACAAATGAAATGTCCGTTTGAAAAAGTATTTGTTTTCCTCTGTACCGCGATGCAGGGGGTCATCGGGGACGTTGTGCAGAAATGGCGTGGCTCGTACAAAAATCGTCCGCAAGCGCGGTGTGAGAGCGTATTGTGGAAGGGCCGCATTTTTCCTGGATGAGGGGGTCTGAGGTAATTAGCCCAGAACAGCTGTATTATGTGGGGAGCTGATAACAGCTGTCCTGTCTGCCTCATTACTGGGACTCTCTCTCTCTCTCTCTCTCTCTCTATCTCTCTCTCTCCACTCTCTTGCACGTGCGTACAAACAAGGGGGCCGGCCTCCCACGGCTGGGGGGGCCAGAGCGGATGGCCCATTCAAGCCGAGCAGTAGGGGCCAAGCGCCCGCGGAGCGGGACCGGCTCAATGGAAGGTGTGAGGAGGAATGTTAATGAGCCCTAATTAAGGGTGATGCTGATAAGGTGATAAAGTGAGTCTGCAGTGACTGGCAGTCATATGCAGAGACATACTGGGGGGCGGCGGGCGGGAGGGGCGGGGCGGCTCTAATGGCCAGCCCCCGGGAGGTGTTTGCACTTGAGTTGGATTGCATTGACGAGCTCAGCCGGGGTCAGGGGTGGGGGCTAAGCCCTTCACAGTTTAGCCACATTTACAAACAACATTTTTATGGTAAGTCAGATGCCAGTAGGAAAGGGGGTTTGTGTGTGTGTGTGTGTGTGTGTGTGTGTGCGTAATGGGGGAGGCGATCAATTCTTTAATTGTAAACATTTCTGAAGGAAACAGCCATTAAGAAGCCACACAGAAGCCGCTCAACATCGGTTCAGCATTAAATGTGTTTTTGCAATTTCACGTTTGATCAAAGCAGTTACTCAAAAAAACATTTGCATGTTCAGGCAGCAGACAAATTCAATTATTCCCTAGTGACCGGCTCCAGAGCCGCAAAGTTCAAATATTTTTACACTGTGTTTGAACAGTTTGTATTCTCACAGGTGCATGCTGAAAGAGCCACCAGTTCACTGCTAACATTGACTCACAGATTTAACCCAGACTGAAGGAAATGGGCCTCGAAATAATATTTGCACACAGGATAATCCTGTCCTTAAATTAGGAAATCCAGAGAGATGTATAGGGCTGTGCAATGGTCTGTGGATTCCAACCCAATGACAAAAGGGAGCAGACTGGCACAATCATTTAGTCTGATCAAGAAAACCGATACAAGCATTTACTTTTTACAGCAGCTAAATTAGCAGGTATTATTCCATTAAAAACAACAAGGACAAAATGGAATGTAACAAGGCACGTAAATATCACATCATGTTTGCAATACATATGTGTGTGCGTGTGTGCAAATTATGCCAATTAAATTTCAAATACATTTGACATTATGATATAGTTTTCTTACAAATCCAGGATGGTGTTAAGCAGGCGAGAGCCGGGTACAATCCTATATACTCCAGGTTGAAATAAGTAAGCCATGATAATCATGCTCCATGGAGGAGTTATTATGAAAGGGAAAGAGCAATTATATGTTGCTGAAAGGGGGACACTTGTAAACTCAAACCTTGACACTAGCAGAGTTGTGACATAGGAGCTACGTCCTGCCCTGCCTCTGAGAGGGCCCTCAGGGCCCAAGCACCAGTTACAACCCGGCACTCATTTGTCTGCTGTGTGTCAGGGGGCAAGGGGGCAGACGCTCCCTATATCATACCTGTCAACAGGCACGCACACCAGAGAGCCTCAGACTCGCCGAGTTTCGGCAAGGGAAGAGCGCGTAACATGAGAATGGAGGAAAACAGGACTGTCTCAGGCAGAGACAAAAGCTCTTAAGCTTGCAGCAGGCTCTGTAACCGGCCTGGGGGGTGATGGGCAAACCCGTATCAGTGTCACACTCATAAAGGGCAGTATTAAATTGAACTGCTCTTTTGGTCAAAAGTAGCCATTAATCAGCATCACATTGCAACGGCAGTTAGAACTTGCTTGGATTCAGGTGTCTGACTGCACTGACTGCCTAACTTTTAACTTTTAGGGGAGAATAAATGTTAATCGTTCTGCATATTAAATTTACATGGTGACTTTAAACAAGGAATATGCAAGAAAGAGGTAGACTACAAGGTAACCTTCCAAACTTAGTCATATTTTGTGTTCTCTGTGCTGATGGTCGGTTAAAAATATGTAGAGACAAATGTGTCCCCAAAATTGGATCAGTTGGCACATATTTCAACTTTCACAGCAGCACAAAAATATCGCAAATTCCATCACAAATTAAATGCAAAATAAGTAAAAACAATGCACCACTACATGTTCTGAGATACAAATATTATATATCGGCATATCTTACTCTAACTTTGGCCAACTTTGCTGAATAGGATTCAATATTAAAATGCATTCATTCCTTCTTTAGAAAAGGCTTTTTGAATAAGATGAGCTTTACGGTAATGAGTGAAACCTGTACCACAGCAATGGTGACATCACTATGTTTAATCCAGTAATAGCAAATTCTGACGTAATGGGAATATCTGTATTAAACATTTAATAAGTATTATACTTAATGAAAAATGAATTAATCTACATGAAACACAAATCAATAAATCTGCATACAGTCACATCTCATAAACCAGGCATATGTCAGGCAATCACAGACATCTTAATATTTTGTTTGTTTCTTCCCCCTGAACCGTGTTCCGACAGCGACCTCTAGAGGAAATAGATGCATTTCCTTTTTGCACAGAGCTTATCCTCAAAGTGTATTATTATGGAATATCAGACACATGAAAGCTTCACTTATTCTTCACTTATTAGTTTACTTTTTTAACCAAGCCACCCGCTCATACACATATGTGTGTGTCTTAACTAATTCTTTTGCACAGAGCTGCCATGTTCAAGTAACTGAATTAAGTATTAAAAATCGTAAATAAAAGTAAAAAATCTCGGGTTGTGGAATTTTTTTTTTGTGGGGCTGATAACAAAACTGCATACGCTCATATGGTCTTTTTTGTTTTTCAGACCTAAAAAAGTACTTATCCTCAAAGTGTATTATTGTAGAATAGCAGATACATGAAATTATTCTTCACTTATTAGTTTACTTATTTTTACCAAGCCACCCACTCACACACATATGTGTGTCTTAACTACATGTATTTTTTAAAACAGATACTCAGACTCCAGGATTCATTCATTTTGTAGAAATGTAAGTGTTTAACTGGCTTTTATACCACTCTTTATTATGTCCTAAAACATTGCTTATCTTCTTCCATAAAGTCAACACTGTGTTGTGCAAACTGATTTGGGATTACGTGTGTGGTTTCACAAGCATCTGTCTACACATCTGCCAATGACTTGAAGATATTCCAAAATGGGTGGTTTACAATGGATGATGTGTGTAGTTTTAAACTGTTCAGACATTTATTTTTGCAAACATTTCTAGAACTTCCAAGTTTGTTCGTTGAATGTAAAAGTGCAGATTATATTTTGGCTATTAATGCAGTTGAGATTAATACCTGTCTAATTCGCTTTAAAAATGCATGACACATTATAAGTAATTTATACTAAGCATTGTGGAACAGGTTTGGCTAAAACCTTCCGGTTTTACCCAGACTTGTTTTACCACATTTCAGCAGTTGCTTTGAAACACTGACAAACTGATTTAAAATGCCAAGGTGGACAGTCGTCTTGTTGGACTTTTTTCTCATCTGAAAGAACAAGATCTTCAATCTAGATTTTTTTTTCATCATTGTCTTCAGGACATTAGACAGCTTCATTATGTCTGTGAATTTGAGCAAAAATGGCAAGGAGCTTGCTGCTGCCTACTCAGAGGTCGTTGATGGTAGAACAAGTACAAACTGGTAAGAGACAGGGAAGCTTCTAAACTGTAATTACTATTGTCTAGGATGTCTCTTAACACTTTTACATGCTTCAGTAACCTAATATGTTCTACAAAATTAACATTAATTATATTTTCTTCTCAACATTATATGATTTCAACCAGAGAGAATTTGTCAGACATAATGAATATAATACAACAAATGTATTATTTCCGATAAATAATACTTTTACAGCATTTATCAGACGCCCTCATAGAGAGTGACTTACAATCAGTAGTTACAGGGACAGTCCCCCACTAGATATATTATATATTTTTTGTTTGTTTTTTTAATATAGGGCCCTGTTCACATATGAAGGAAACACCAATGACATTCAGGTGGCTGGGAAAGGAGGTGAGTCCTTGACCTGTAAGGATTTTCAATAATGTGCATTATAGTATCGCAGGCTCCACCCGTTTTACGGACAATCACTCATCTAAAATTCAGATGGAGGATTGGAGGAAATGGTGGATGAACTCAGCAGTGGGAAGGTGATGTATGCCTTCTGCAAAATTCAGGATCCCAGCTCAGGCGTGCAAAAATATGTCCTAATCAACTGGGTGAGTCCTTTATTTCCTGGTGTGAACGTTTTTTAAATCCTTCAGATATCAGGCGGACATTGATGTGTTTCATTATGGCTGATCATTTTTACCCAAGACAGGTGAGAGTGTCAAGGAAGTTCGAAAAGGCACATGTGCCAATCACGTTCATGCAATGGCCAATTTTCTAAGGGTGAGGCTTAATGGCTGAATGCTGAAATGAATCATTTGCAGAAACAACATTCCATCGGATTTGTCAGGTCTGCCATCTGTATTCACTTTCAGGGCGCTCATGTGACCATAAATGCACGTTCAGAGGACGATGTTGACCCAGAGGCCATCATGCAGAAGGTTTCCAAGGGTGCTGGTGTGAACTACAACTTCCATCAAGAATCTAACAACCAATTCATTGACACTAGCCCACAAGGTCCAGTGGTAAGATGTAGTTAAACAAAACAAAGACAGAGGAAATATGGATCTGATGAACATAAGATGATCGATTAAAGACAAAAACTGAGAGAAACTATAGTCCATGTATAATATTGTCAGAAACACATAGTCACGAACTGTTCAATCAGCAGTGTGCTGAAATCCTTCTTCTTCACAGCAATCAGTTTACCAAAAGACCAGTGCCATAGATGAAATAAAAAATACCAAGAAGGATCATTTCTGGGCACAAGCAGAGGTGAGAGCATCCTGTCCAATTGTTTGAATTTTGTAACAAAGCCTCTTCCTGTCACCATGGTTCTTTTATCTTGTTCTTGTGTTGTGCACCTGCATTAGCAAGATGAGAAGAAACGCAGACAAGAGGAGCGCAGGAAAATCCATGAAGAACAACAGCGACTGGAGATAGAGAGGAAGGAGCAGGACTTAAAGGAGGCAAATGACAGGGAGAGGCAGCAGAAGAAAAGATCAAGTCAGATTGATGAACAAAGGTACAAAGACTCAGTTGTAATAAAAATAAAAGTACAGGAGATTGCTTGCATTTACTGTATTCTGAAAAATGCATTAAACCGATCACTGTGATCTGCAGACTTTTTCAAAAGAAACAGGAAACTGAAGCCAGAGCTCAGGAGCAGCAACAACAGGTGATTAGGACTTCTCACTCACGTTAAATTTATTTCTGACAACGTTTGGCCTCCGAGTTTCATTGATGTAATGAGAGGTCTGTGTGGCAAACAGTGAATGACCATAAATATTTCAATTCGGTGGGGCTTTCATCTTAATTGACAAATCTTGAGGTTTCAGTTCCAAAATTCTCATTGAATCTGTTACACATAATTGAGAGTATACTGCAGTTAGTATACTCTATATGGGGGATTTATTGAAACCAGTCTGAATGGTAAAGTTTGTTTAATTGTTCTTAGGAGAAGCAAAAACAGGAGGTCCAAGGCACCCCGAAAGCAGGAATAGGCAGATCTGCATCAGTTCAGAAAGCTCATGTGAGTCAAGTAGAGAACTGATAATGAGACAGACATAAGGGATGCTCATGGACCATGGGTTAATCATAATTTCTTTGTTTAGGAAGCAGCCTCCATTATTTCCCAGCGTTCTGTCAACCCCTTCGATATTTTCAAACAGAAAGAGAAGAGTTCAGCAGTCAGTAATGGAGGCTCAGGAACAGCCTCCCGGCCTGGTGAGTTCAGTGCAGCTGATTTCATTCATACATTATGTTCACAACAGGGGTGTAACAAACCACAAATAGAGTGGACATGAAATAAAATGTTCTAGAAAAAATAGACCACAATAAATCATTTTTAAACTTTTTAATACCTATAATGAGACCTATAACTAACATTTGATCTAATTACAATCTTTTTGAGTTCACACCAATAATTAATTGAAGACACTCTGATTAACAGAAAATAAAGATAAACTGCCCTAGTAGGATCATCCTGACATTCACATAATTTCAGTTTTAAGAGCTGATTCTTGTATAGTTTGGCTCTGCATTGTGAAAAGAAAATTGATTCTTGGAATCATTTCTGTAGAAGCTTTCATTTCTTTTTCAGAAGAGAAAATGAAAAATCTGCAATAGTCTGCAATAGTCTCTGTGACCACAGTGCGACCTGCATGGTGGCACACCGGCCTATCACACATACACCTCCATGCCTGAGTGCCACTGAGAGCATGTAATCAGGTGGAAATGCGTCAACATCTGAGCCGTGTAAAGATTTAAAGAGGCTTTACTAAGACGGCTTTTTTATATCACTGAAGCAGTGCAAACTGCTCAAACTAAGGCAAATATCGATTCTTCCTTTATTCTTTTATATCACCCCATTGGCAGGGGTGAGTTGCCTATAACCCCCTTTGCAAGACAATGAGTCCCCAAAGCAGGACTTGAAATACTCTGTCTTGTTCATTAATTCGTTTTTTCTTGTTTAGGGCGTTTGCACAGCCTATTCCTTCCAGACCAGCACAGTGGGAGCAAACTCATAAAAGAGCCTCTTAACCCACAGTCTCCAAAAACAGCCACCCCAGCCGCGTATGTCCAACACACAGGTATGGTGACATCAACATTTTCTAGAATGATGCAGCGGTCTAGCAGTAGCCCGGGATGCACTTTCCTTTCAGAATGAAGTTTGTTACACAACTGCAAAAAAACTAGGAGTCTAGGAAGACCCATTTTCTAGTAACTAATTTCTAGTCACTCATTCTCTGATCAATCAATGAATGTGCATCAATCAAGTAATTTTAACTCATTTTAAACTGATGAAATGTTTGTTAATTTGTACTTTTTCAGAGCCACCTACTCAGGATCAATTTGGATCTAATGAGGTGGAAGAATCAGATGATGAATGGCAAGGTATTTTCTTAAATTAAATCTAAAAATGTCTAGCAATGTCTTTGTAAATAACTAAAACAAAGATAACATAGTATTGCTTTGCAGATTCTGAATCAGAGGGTGAAGCAGACCTGTACAATGTCAGCAACCAGACAAGTGGAGAAGTGCTTTATGAAACTGTAAGTTTCAGGACCGAATGGAGTGGTTCTATAAAATCAATTTAACTGGAGATATTTATGTGTTAATCTGAGAAGACTTTTGCCATCCAAAGTAACACTGCACATTCTATTAAATGCACAAATGATTGATGTGAATAAGCTTTGAATTATTCTCTTTTATCAGGTAGAAGACATACAGTCGCATTTTGAAGAGGAACCTGCTGCTAACATCTGTGCCAGGGCCCTGTATGACTACCAGGCATGTGAGTGAGAATCGTTTTTTTTTTGCTTCATTTGCTATTCCTTTTCATCCAGTGACAAAAAAACGTTCACTGAACACTGTGTATAGGGGCAGTGGTGGCCTAATGGTTAAGGAAGCGGCCCCCGTAATCACACTGCTCCCTGGGTGCCTGTCATGGCTGCCCACTGCTCAACAAGGGTGATGGTTAAAAGCAGAGGACACATTTTGTTTAGTCACCGTGTGCTGTGCTGCAGTGTTTCAAAATGACAATCACTTCACTTTCACTTTTATTTATCTTTCTGGCATCTGTGAAGGTTTTGTTTCTTCTTTCCTGACAGCGGATGATACCGAGATCACCTTTGATCCTGGCGATATCATAACTGGTGTTGAAATGACTGACGAAGGCTGGTGGCGAGGATTTGGCCCAGATGGACATTATGGAATGTTTCCAGCCAATTATGTAGAGTTAGTGTAAAACAACTATGCTTTTACATTGATTCCTTTCACTTGCTGGAGTGTCTTTGTGTGCCAATGGGAATATTTAAAATGTACATTATAATAACATAAAAGATTTGAAACAGACATGTGCCTTCTTTTTAACTACTACTTGACCATTTACATTTCTCAGACGCCCTTATCCAGAGCCACTTACAATCAGTAGTTACAGGGACAGTCCCCCCCCTGGAGCAATTTAGGGTTAAGTGTCTTGCTCAGGGACACAATGGTAGTAAGTGGGATTCGAACCTGGTGTTCTGGTTCATAGACCAGTGTATTACCCACTAGGCTACTACCACACCTAGTACTTTGTTGACTTTTCATAAACAAGTCAGTCAATTTTATTAAAATAAAATTTGGTCATGGCACTGATGACGGCTGTGTGGTGAGTGGTCGGCCAGAGACATTTCAAAGGAATTGGGCGACGTGGGCCACGTGACGTCACATTCCTGGGACGGCCGGGCGATATATTGACGTCATCGAGCGGCACGCTCCATACGTTGAGGCGGAAGACATGGCTGCAAGGTTACTTCTCAAGGCTGCTGCGCGGGCCGCGACGACATGCCGGGCGTCCCCTGCCGTCGCCCTGAGCCGAGGCATGGCGGCCGGAGGTAAGGCGACTCGTTCCGGCCGCGGCGTGTGCTCCGCGAAGCGGCTGGCATCTTCTCGGGCATCGGCTTTGAACTCTTGCCAAGGGCAGTCAATGGCATTCCGTCGAGCGAGCTCCACTGTGATGCTAACGACGCTAGCCTCACGGTGGAATACATCGCGGCCTTATTTCCCTTCTTTTTCGTGATTTCACTTCACGTCACCGCAATAACGTGTTAAGCGTGTGTTTAAAATCTGTTTTTTAAAAAAAGGGAATACATCGCCTCGGAAGGTCGTTCGCTGAAATTGTTAGGCTAAGTCGCTTCTGTCGGTATTTTATTATATATATATATATACCGATTCTAAGTGAAGTTCTGGTCCGAAATCTTTGTAGCGAATTAATTCTTTGTTTTTTGTTTGTTTTAGGCATTCCAACCGATGAGGAACAGGCCACGGGTCTTGAGAAAAAAATAATGAAAGCAGTGAATGAAGGCGCGGTACGTTTTAACAACCGGTGTTTACTTAGCTTGAACGCTTTATGCATTTTCATATATATATTTTTTTACGTAATTTTAATATTTGACAAGTGCCATATGTTGACTGTGTTACGGCCACTGCAAAGACTTCTGTTCTTTTCATTTAAATTTTTTGTATTTATAGCTCTAGTTTTGCAATTTTTTTTTTTTATTAATTTTTTTCCCCCAGGATCCCTACAGCATGTTTAAACCCAAAGAATATGCTGGTTCAAAACAAGATCCCCATCTTGTCCCATCTATCACAAATAAGAGGATTGTTGGTTGCGTCTGTGAGTGATTTAAAAAATTTTGTTTATAATAATGTGAATTTTGGTCAATTTTTAATTTATTGATATATATATATTTTTTTTTATAGGTGAGGAAGACAACACTGCAGTCGTATGGTTTTGGCTTCATCAGGGTGAAGCCCAGCGCTGTCCATCTTGTGGTGCCCACTACAAGCTGGTTCCCCACGAGCTCCCCCATTAAATCAGGCTTCAGTGTGTTAACTTATTTGGTTTGCCTTATGGACTGAGGCTCTCATGACTGTCCACATGCACTGGGATGCAATAAGAAGCTGGCACTGTGGGTGCATAAATGTGTGGTCTTGATTCTCCATAAAATTAAAATATTTTAAAGCGTTTATGAGTACTGAATTATTTGTATTTTTAATATATATATATATATATTTTCTTGATAAGTTAAATAATTTCCAAGTTTAAGATGCTGCTGCATCCAGCCAGTAGAGGTCAGTCTTTTAAAACATTAGAATATATAGACCCCTGTACACTGCAAAACGCTGTTCATAAATCATTTAAAGATTTTCCATTTTAATCTAAAGGTTGTACAAACCAGGTATTTTTCATGTTGGTATAGTGTTTTTTTTTTTTTTTTCCCTGTCGTTCAAGTGCATGCAAATGTGGTGCTTTGGTGGCTTGAGTTGTCCCCAGGTGTAAGGGAACAGTGCAGGGCTGCATTTCTGGGGTACTGACATGGGTGCAAAATATCAGGTTCTCTCGGTGACTTGACGCTCGATCTGAAAGGTACAGTTTTTACTCTCAACCAATAAGCAATCAGAAAAAGCAGGAGCCGTCCTTGGAGCAATAACTAGAGTAGGAATTGTCCTTATTAATTTTTTCAATTACTGAACCCGGAATAGCCTGGTGAGGAGGGAAGTGTATGTTCCTTAGCCAATCTGTCAGTAATCCACATTACTTCTGGGTTCACGAACGTATCACCGCATAATCACAATACCAGACCATGGAATTACATGTATGCAAAATGATGCAGTACATATTTACATTTACCAGACGCCCTTATCCAGAGCGACTTACAATCAGTAGTTACAGGGACAGTCCCCCTGGAGCAACTTAGGGTTAAGTGTCTTGCTCAGGGACACAATGGTAGTAAGTGGGATTCGAACCCGGGTCTTCTGGTTCCTAGGCGAGTGTGTTACCCACTAGGCTACTACCACCCTATATATTATGTGTACTTGGACTGAAGCGGCAATATGTCATTCTCTTGAAGTTTACCAACTGACTAAACTGACACCGGCTGCTCAGTCTGGAGTCAGGAACTCAGGGTAGAGATTAATTGATTTCTATCATTTCAGTCGGGTCAATGTCTCGCAGTAAATAAGCGGCCTTTAGTAACTATCCTTTCCATATCATTCAATGCTTGTACATTTGTAAATAAATGTATTAAATGTTAATTTGATTTGGAAATCTCGGCCACGTTGTCAGGTGATTGTATCCCATATATAAAACTCCTGTTCTTACGTGGCAGGTGGCGAGTAAAATAGATACAGGGTATTTATTATTGCAGGTGGTTTATTACTTTTCACATGGTTTTACCCAAACACCACAGCTCATTTTTCGTTTTCCGTTCAAGGCCACACCCACCACATTAAAGCATCCCGCACATTCATATGTGTGACATCACAATGACAGCCCAGGTGGAAATGGCTATGGTGTCAGGTGATCAATGAAATAAGAAACTGAAAGGATTGCAGTCGCCGCTTTGTGGCTTGCTGCAGTACAGATAATAATAGTCTGTTAACATTGACAAAGGCTAAAAAAATAACAGATATTTGGAAATAAAGTTAATAATATCATTTAAGATAAAGCACGATAAAATATCATTCAGATTATCAATAATGATGATCAGGGTTATACTAAAGAAGTTATGTGTTAAAAGTGTTGCATACATATTTATTTTACTTGCTTAAAATACAGGCGTTATATGAGAATTTTATATTAAAACTTATAATACCCAGTGAGCTAGGGATCCACCTTCATTGAATTTAGTCTATCACTAATGATTCAAGCAAATGTCCAGATAACATTTTTTATATCCCTTCACTTCAGGCAACAGTTTGACTAGCCAAAATGTAAACTTGTAAACTTCAAAAGTACTATATTTACTCCAACACCTATTCATGGCATTGTTCTTTTAATATAGAACATCAGAACATTGTTTATTTAAAATCTTGAATTCCACATATTGTTCTTGTCCTTTACGTAATGATATGTCTTTGGAATTCCCTGCCTTAAGCTGACATGTGAATGTCCCCATTGGATTGGACAGACTACAGTTACCTTTGCTCCATTGAATACTTTACATTTACATCAGGCACTGGATTAAATAATGCTTTCAGTTTCCCCCTTTTACAATATTCTTCTGCGAAATGTATTGTCAGTATGTCTGAAATCCATTTTTATTAGCAATACTGAAGCCAGAAACAAACTGAAGGACCATGCTGCACAGTGTGTATGCATGTCCCATAATGCAGATACTGAATGTAAATGACTTGTTCTCTAAAGCAAAGAGTGAGAAGGGAGAAGCATTGTACTTTTAATTATGGCTAGATTTAGTTTTGCCAGCCGCAGGCAAAAACAATTTTTCTCCTGAAACGGAAATGATTTTTTTTCCACATATTTTAGTTTTATCAGCAGGATATTACATTTTATTTGTACAAAGTGCATACAATACCTGATGCATTCAAGCATTTTCAGATTTTGTCATGTCAAACATGAACTACAAACTCCAATAAATAAAAAAGGCATGGAATATCCTGTTATTTCAAAAGCACTAACATCGGGTGGTAGTAGCCTAGTGGGTTGCATATGATAAATGCTATAAATGTTAATGTAATGCATCACCCCAGACTTGCATTCAGATTTATTGGGGGTTCATGGTTTTCTGTGCTGTGATCGCACTAATCTCCATTGTCAGACATGGCGTTAGAATTGTAAAGTATTGAGTCACATATGCAGAGGATTCAAGATATTATTGCAGCATAATGAATTTGACCTGTGAGGTGTAATATCAACATTTCTGAGTTGTTTAGAATTTTGATTCTTGGTTACTAATTATTAGACATCTTGTGCATTCCACTGATTTAGAGGGTAACACATTTTTATGCTGCTTCTGTCTTAAACCAACCTGGGGTCTAAATAATCTTGAAATATATTTCAAGCACCTTATCAGCAATTGGGTCTGTCTTCAACGTCTGTCCTCTCTTCAGTTAACATGACCATTTATTAATGTGCCAGTTGCTCAGGTCTTGTGTCCATGACGAGCAGTAAAAAGTAAGAGGGTGGAGTAATAGTGTCGAGATTTGTCATGGCTTTTACATGGCAATCCACATTTGATCTCCATGTATATCTAAGGCAAAAGAAATAATGGTTTAGAAGTTGGTCCCCAAGCCTGTCTATGGTCCTGCAGTGGCTAGAAGTGTAAAGAGTGTTTTGGCCATTCTGGAATGTTGCCCGTTATGTTGTCATAAGGTTACCTCCCATTTCTCATGCTTTGCCCACCCAGAGAATGCCCGCTCACTGCTATAAGCCACTCTCCTCCTTGTCCCGCCTCTCTCATCCTCATTAGCATTTAATGGTACAGATGCAAAATTTTGGAAAGAGACTTCAAATACAGTATTCGGTGACCACTAAGACCTACATAAAAGCAGAACAAAATTTTGTATCATGGGACCTTTAAGACGTAAGTGTTGGTGATGTCAATTTCACCAACTAAACGCTTTCAAATCTATTTCCATGTATCAAGATGATTTCAAATATCATTACTTGTTGCCCCTTAAGTCCTTAAGAATAGCTTCAGAAGTCGCAGTTCTCCTTCTACAGTGTTTTACAGACACAGAGATAATGATGCAATCTAACCCACTTCTGCTGATGCTCTATCCCTAACTGTACTAGTGTGAAGAAGGAACATTTTATTGCTTCTTTAATTGGTGTAACTTTCTTCAGTTGTATTAAGATCATTAGTTTTTCTAATAATCAATGAAACTTTGAAAGTGACACACTTGGGTTAATGAACACAGCATTCCATTGGAACTCAAGACTTTTCAATCAGATATTGTCGGTTACAGCCATTTTCAGCTACCAGAGTCATTTACAACATGAATAATGTCTTAGTGCATTGTTTATAACATTGATTACCTGTTTACAGTGTGTAAGAATCAGGACGAGATGAGAGTGACTTTGACGAGGGGTGTGATGCCAGATCATTGGTCAGAGCCTCTCTTCAATGGTCTTGTATGGCATATAAAGTATATACATGTGTAGTATAGATAATGTCATTAATTCTATCTCAAAATGTATTTCTTGTTTATTACTGTGTTAATGTGAATATTTACAGTAACTATCTAGCCAGTTTTAGCCTTCTTAATGAACCAAGGTGCTTAAGCACAGATGTACTAAGATAAATAAATTACTGTTGCCTTATTTCTTTATAAAGGGTAACACAATACAACAGGGAACAATGCTGTATGATTATCACACATCTTATCGACTGCCACTACCACCATTATGGAGCAGCAGGGACTTGGTCTCCATGACAACCAGTCTACCCCAACTCCAGACCACAGTTGTGTTTGAAATTCACAGGGATTTTTCGTTCACTACTCTGCAGCACCAGACCAAGAGAGGGCATGGTGCAGACTATGTATGTGATCGAGTGATGTATTGATCTGAGGCAAAAGTTTGTAAGTGAAATCCTCATTTTGCAAGATCATTTAGTTGTCAAGGTAACACCTGGGGATCTCTAACTGATGTATAAGAGACATTTCCTTTTTGGCTCACAAATACTTGAGCACATGGGTTTATATATGTTATGTCAAAGGATTTACAAAGAGCTGTCAAAACTCAGCACAGTGAACCTGCATGTGGCTGAATCAACACTAATTTAATGCGAGGAAGGAAAAATTCACAGCCCACCTCTCCTCACTGATGCTGCGCCGCGGTCTTGAACAGGTTCGAGGAAAGGCTGGGACTGCAAGCATTAAGATGAAAAGGTACGATCACAGAGGGAGATAAGACCCAGGAGAGTTAGAGTCTAAGAATAAATGTTGGTTAATTCCCGTTTTTGTTAGACACAAAGGAAAGAGCAAAAGATGAAAACATTTACCAAGCAAGCGTTGCACCAAAAAGAGAGAAAAATGTTTGATCTCAGCATGAATGCAAGTCATTTGAGATTCAGCTGAGTACTCCCTGTTTCAATTATCGGACAGTATATGCATCCTGTATTTAGTTATCTTTTTTTATTCTCAGGGGCTTTTCAAAGAAAACACTTTCTTAATGAAATAGAAACTCTCCATTGTGGCAATTTAAGGTGTGTGGACAGATGGTATTTTATATTATGATGTAACATATAAGTATTAAATATATAAAATATGTAAGTATTATATGTCATGTATTGAGTAGAAGAAATGTATTTGTCGAAAAAAAAATAAAACTGAGTGTGGCTTGGTGCAGCCCTTAAGTAACCTGGTGATGTGACATCACCACCTGGCATCTGGTAGAGTATGGCCTGGATGATGCTTTCATTGAGCTCTTTCTGAAGCTGCGGATGAGACCACCGGAGACGGATACCCTCCCACTCCTCTGGCAACCTGCTCTCCATCATTTCTAGCCATCTGGTCATTGATTAGAGCAGAGCAGTTATTCTTTTTTATTGCATTGCCTTTGCAATAATTTCGTTTTTTTTTTTTCTCTAGATTGCTTCAGATCATTTTTTAGGGTTAGACTGGATCAGGGCTGTTTTATAATGCTGACATTATAAAACTATTATAAAATACATTATGTCATTAGAATATAAACTGGTAACATTTCTTAATAAAAATTGGTGGACTGAAATCTTGGCTCTAGGTTTTCGTATTCCCAGTAACTGCTCAGAATGTTTGATGGTTGTAATTCCTTTGCTAAGGAAACAAAAAAGAAATACTTTCATCTTCTCTGAGGCCAATTTCTCTTTAT